>NC_057804.1:113594668-113872807 GCF_018294505.1 Triticum aestivum | reverse complement strand
TTTGCAATGCTCAAGGGGGGGGGGGTAGTTTGTTTTTATATTTCTAGTTAGCTGGTCTATCGCACATGGTTCGTCCTAGTTTCTAAATAAACTACCTGCATTTAGCTTGCGTAGGTGGCGATTTTATGGCGCACTTGCATCACACACGGTTAAGCCTGTACCTCCACCCATTTCTCGCGCTTGAGCAGTCTAGGTGATTTTACAACGCACTTGCATCGCACATGGTTGAGCTAGTACCTCCACCTTTGCTCGTGCTTGTGCAGTTATCCTGATTCACAACGCACTTGCATCACACACGATTAAGACATTATACCCGTGTCCGTTGAGTGTCATCAGAGTCTTTGCAGCAAAAAAACATTAGAGAGGGTCAGAAGATAGTCACACCAACATGTGGCCCAAATATATATGAGTGAAAAGGGTGGTCTGTGATGTTCAAAATTCCAATGCACAACTTTGACCGTGCGGGCCCACGGTTGGGCGCATCGTCGAAGATTGATGAGAGGGGCCAGAAGTCAAGAACCACCTGGAAGTGGCCAAATATATGTAGGAATAATGGGTGTGATGTTTAAAACTTTAAATACACAATGCACAACTTTGGTGGCACCTGCCTCGCAAACCTGAAAGCACCCTTGGATATATCTATAATGACATAATGTCATAGCTAGCTAGGATGCTTGACCCACCACCTCCCACTTCGTGTCAGCGGGGCGGATGCATGTAATGATACTTTGGTCATCATGCATGTCGGGATGACCTACCATAAGACGGACTAGTGAATCTATCATTTGGTCAAACGACAACTGTTGTTGTTGATAAACCGCTTGGGCCAATAGATTGAACCATCATAAAAATCTCACGAGAGGGACCACAAAACCAACACCTCTTGCATGCGGCCCAAAATGATGTATGTTGGAAGGGGTGATGTGTGTTTTCAATATAGAATAATGTACAATTTAGATGTGGTGCCTACCTCTCGATACAGACAACAACCATGAAGGTCGGGTAGTTAAGGACGAGATACGCAGGGTATGATGTAGGTCGAACCCAGCAGTCCAAGCATGTGGGAGGGAATCCTGACAACGCATGAGCTCGAGCTTTGGTTGAACGACATGTAATGGTGACCGGCCCTAACACGAACTAGGAGGAATCCATTCATGGCCAACACATACCCCTCATTATCGATCAAAGGGATGATATATATATATATATATATATATATATATATATATATATATATATATATATACACACTTAGGGAGCCCACAGATATGTGTGTCATCACAAAAAAGCGCACAAGGGAGACGTGGTCGATCATAAGACCCCGTATACACTGCATGCGGCCTGAAAATATGTATGGGTACGGTGGTGTGTGATGTGTTTAAATCCCGAATGCACAACTTCGATGGGCCACCAACTACATTACAAACCGAACACGGTACCCGGCTCCAAGCCTGGTTCAATTCGTACGATGTCGGTTTCCCAACTTCGAGGTGGCGGGGGGAGGGGGGTCGTCCGACGCGTGCGCTCAAACTTTATTTGGTCTAACATGGCTTACATATCAATAGGAAACCATCATGGCCATACCCTTCTCGTTGTTGGATCAAAGGGATAGATTGTGTGGGCCCCCCTAATTGTCTGTAAAGGATAATATATATACCTCAGGGAGCCCACAGATATGTGCAGCATCTATAAACCGCACAAGGGAGACATGCTCGATCAGAACACCCTGCCCCCTATACCCTGCATGCGACCTGAAAAAGGTTTATATAATCGCCATGATAGGTCACTATAGAGTCAATCATTCTTTAATTATTTTAGAGCAAAAAACAATCAATAAAACATAGTCTAAAATTAGCAAAGCATGGATGCCAAGGTTTATATAATTGCAATGACACGGTCATTATAGAGATAAATGAAGCTTGAGATATGCAACTTCCCACCGGGTCACCCATCCTTGGACTACTCCAGCCCGAGGACACTTAACTTCTGTGTTCTATTCGACTAGGCTAGCGGATGGGAAGCAGCCCCTTGCTGATAGGAATTGTTCCTTGCCTTTAAGGCGTTTCACGCTGGTCACCCTATGGGACCTACTCCCTCCTATCACACACATTTGTGCTTTTGGAAACTGTGTGCGGTATTTACATGGCCGGTATGTCGTCGCCTAGCCTTCAATGAGCACTGACACTGGTAGAGGGAAAACAATGGGAGAAGAGGCGGGAAACCGATGAGAGGAGTGGCGGGAAACGGTAGCCTGTTTTGAAAACTTAGTAAAGAAGGAAGCGTGAGCTAGCACGACGCATGCTCACAGTGCTTACCCATGTACTACATGTGCTGTCGAAAGGGCTGAGAATTGCCGTTCGATCTGGGAGTATCCAACGGTGCATACGTATGATCCGTGGGGTTTGGGTTCTCGCCAATCAGGACGCACGACTCAGATCGCGCACGCAATAGGGGGAGGGGGTCATCAGCCACGGTTTGCTAGGCACACAGCTTTCATGAGTGAACCGTGTGCTATTTGAAAACATTTCGTGAGAAGAATCTTGGTTTTTAAATCCCTGTAAATCCAAAAATCACCCGAGAATCGTGAAACTTGGCATGGTGTCATGACATGGCACATATATGTCGAGGAATATTTTTCGTCCATTTTGGCGCAAGTTTTATTGCAAGCCTCTCACAAACCGGAGCTTCTCTCAAATAAGCCTCGTGGTTCCAATAGGGAAACGCGTCCCCCTTGTGGGCGAGAAGATAATCATTGCCTCTTTTCGCCTTGTATTTTCTTCTATGGGCAACATGGAACGACATGATATCCATGCTGAAATTTAAACTTATTCAGGGTTTGTTTGGCCTTTTTATACACTAATTGAGTTTCCTAGGCATTTAATGTCCATAATTCAAATCTGAACTTCAAATACATGCTCCAGTTCACCAAAATGGCTAGAAAAATTATACATGCGTCCTTGGGTGCATGTTTAGGTCCCATGCCATGAATGGGAATGAATTACAACCGTACCGGCGCCCTGGCTCGTCCTCAAACATTTGGAATCTTGATTTTTAAATCCCCGGAAATCCTAAACTCACCAGAAAGTCAAGAAAGTTGGCATGGTGTCACATCATGGCACATATATGTCTTGGTAAAAACATTGTCCAATTTGGGCCAAGCTTTATTACAAACCTCTTACAAACCGGAGCTTCTCTCAAAGAAGCCTCGTGGTTCTGATACGGAAACGTGTTCCCCTTGTGGGCGAAACGTAATCACTGCCTCTTTTCGTCTTGTATTTTCTTCTACAGGTAACATGGCATGACAGGATGTCCGTGGTGAAATTTAAACTTATTCACGGTTCGTTTGGCCTTTTTATACACTAATTGAGTTTCCTAGGCATTTAATGTCCATAATTCAAATCTGAACCTCAAAATACATGCTCTAGTTCACCAAAATGGCTAGAAAAATTATACATGTGTCCTTGGGTGCATGTTTAGGCCCCATGCCAGGAATGGGAATGAATTACAACCATACCGGCGTCCTGGCTCGTCCTCAAACATTTGGAATCTCGGTTTTTAAACCCCAGTAAATCCTAAACTCACTAGAAATTCATGAAAGTTGGCATGATGTCACGTCATGGCACATATATGTCATGGTAAAAACATTGTCCAATTTGGTCCAAGCTTTATGACAAACCTCTTACAAACTGGAGCTTCTCTCAAAGAAGTCGCATGGTTCCTATAGGGAAACGTGTTCCCCTTGTGGGCGAAACATAATCTTTGGCTCTTTTCGCCATGTATTTTCTTCTACGGGCAACATGGAACGACAGGATATCCATGCTGAAATTTAAACTTATTCAGGGTTCGTTTGGACTTTTTATACACTAATTGAGTTTCCTAGGCATTTAATGTCCATAATTCAAATCTGAACTACAAATACATGCTCAAATTCACCAAAATGGCTAGAAAAATTATACATGTGTCCTTGGGTGCATGTTTAGGTCCCATGCCAGGAATGGGAATGAATTACAACCGTACCGGCGTCCTGGCTCATCCTCAAACATTTGGAATCTTGGTTTCTAAATCCCCATAAATCCAGAACTCACCAGAAAGTCATCAAGGTGGCATGGTATCATGTCATGGCACATATATGTCGTGGTAAAAACATTGCCATTTGGGCCAAGCTTTATTACAAACCTCTTGCAAACTGGAGCATGTCGCAAGAACCCTCATGGTTTCGATAGGGAAACGTGTCCCCTTGTGGGCCAAATGATAATTGCTCCCTCTTATAGCCTTGTATTTTCTTCTACATGCAACACGGAACAACGGGAGATTCGTGCTAAACTTTGAAATTATTCAGGGTTCGTTTAACCTTTTTTATTCATTAATTGAGTTTTCTAGGCATTTAATGTCCATAATTCAAATATGAACTACAAATACATGCTCCAGTGCACCAAAATGGCTAGAAAAACGTACATGTGTCCTTGGGGTGCATGTTTAGGTCCCATGGAATGAATGGGAATGAATTCAACCGTCTCGCCGTCCTGGCTTGGCCACAAACATTGCGAATCTCGGTTTTCAAATCTCTATAAATCCAAAAATCACCGGGAAATCATGAAACTTGGCATGGTGTCACTACATGGTACATATAATTTTCCAATATGGGTGAAGCTATATTACAAGCCTCTTACAAACCAAATCCTCTCGCAACCCTCATAGTTCCGGTAGGGAAACATGGCCCTCTTTTGGGCAAAATGATAATCGCTGCCTCTTCTCACCTTGAACTTTGTTTTCTACACGCAACATAGAATAACAGGAGTGTCGTGCTGAAATTTGAAACTGTTCAGGGTTCGTTTGGCCATTGTATATATTAATTAAGTTTTTTAGGCATTTAATGTAGTCCATAATTCAAATTTTTAACTACAAGCACATGCTCCAGTGAAGCAAAATGGGTGGGAAATCATACATGTGTCATTGGGTGCATGTTTAGGTCTCATTTAAGGAATGGGAATGAATTACAAACTTCTCGTCGTCCTGAAACATTGAGAATCTCGGTTTTTAAATCCCAGTAAATAAAAAACTCACCCAAAAAACATGAAACTTGGCATGGTTTCATGACATGGCACATGTGTGTCGTGGTAAAAAAATCATCTAGTTTGAGACAGGGCGCACACATTAATAGCCAACGAAGTCCTTTTTGAAACAAATAGCTGACACGTTAATATCGCAAACGGTTGTATTATATGAACCTTATCAAAATTTAACCATACTCGGTGGCGTGCGTGCAGCTATTTGATTGGACGGGATGAATGCGAGAAGTCTACCATGCAGGCTCGACGGGACGAGTGCGAGCAGTCCGCCACGCGGGCTCGACGGGACGCGTGCATCCTATCCACCTCGCAGGCTCAATGGGACACGTGCGAGCAGCAAGGCCGCCCATGCTCACCGGGAAGCGAGCTATTTGACCTCCATGCACCAACGCCGCCCACCTCGCTCACAACTTCTCCATTAATGGGTTAATTAAAGAACCTGGATGGAGGGTGTTTGCTTGTGATCCCATGGCAGCATTTGCTTTGTTCATGTTTTCAACTCGTATTCCGGCCTAATTTAAATTGCCACATAGGGCAACGGATAATACGATGACAAATAAAATGGAAATGGATAATATGTCGACAAATTTACAATGGCGCAGATAATAATTGTCTTACATATTCCGGATAATTTAAAATGCCACATGCGGCAAAGCCCAAAAGACACGGGAGGAAGAGAAGAAAGAAATCGCAGACAACGATCTAGGTTGCTACTGTCTCTACTCGTCGATGGATCGCCGGGCGACGACATCCTCCAGCTCCTTCTTCAATTCCTCACGAGTTTGCTTGAAAGTAGCCACGGATTCCTCCACCTCCTGCTCATGCTTGATCCGGAGCTTCCTCAAGTCACCCATCAGTTCCTCGACGACCGCCTGTCAGCGTCATCCTGGAGGCACTGCTTTGCTTAGGCAGCATCTTCCAGACAGCGGCCTCCTCCTCCTTCTTTGCAAGCGCCTTGAGGAGCTTCGCATTGTCACCCGTGAGTTGCTCGATGAGGCCGGTCGCCTTGTCAACCGAGGCATCACTGATCTCGAGCAACTTCATCAAGCCGTCGACCAGCTCCTGCTGCTTAATGAGGCCAGCGAGAATGTCGTTGTCGTTGGCCAAGGACTTCAGCAACGCCAACTTGTCACGATCGCCGATGTGGCGGGTGCACTTGTGAGAGCCCTCACATGCCCATGAGAGCTTGTTCGAGGGCTCCATGGTGCGCCGGGACATCTGTGTTGTGGCTGCCACTTCACGGCGGGACCTCTCTAGTGCTTCCGCAGCCTTGGTCTTTGCTGCCTGGTTATATGTCCACCCGAAGTTCCTCCTACCGGTCATGGCGGAATGACTTGATAGGAAAGACCAGTTTTGTGGGTGATGAGGAGAGGAACTGTGAAGTAATTTTTGAGTGGGTAGTTTTCATAGCCCAGTGCTAAGTGTGAACACATATTAGTTTAATCGGTGTGAACACATATTAGTTTGATCTCTGTGAACATATTTGCAATTACTTATTGCATTGTAATCTGCAATGTGACGAGAAACAAGGTCAAAAGAAGTACGAGTGGGGTGCCCCGATGGGGGCACAACCCACCTGGGCGCGCCTGGGGGCCCAGGCGCGCCCTGGTGGGTTGTGCCCACCTCGGTGGCCTCCCGCACCACCTCTTCGCCCTATAAATTCCCAAATATTCCAAACCCCCCAAAAGAAACCTAGATCAGAAGTTCCATCGCCACAAGCCTCTGTAGCCACGAAAAACCAATCGGGAGCCCGTTCCGGCACCCTGCCGGAGGGGGAAATTGTCACCGGAGGCCATCTTCATCATCCCTATGGTCTCCCATGATGAGGAGGGAGTAGTCCACCCTCGGGGATGAGGGTTTGTAGCAGTAGCTATGTGTTTAATCTCTCTCTCTTGTGTTCTTGATGTATCGCGGGCTTTGTTAATATAGTTGGATCATATGGTGTTTTCATCTCTCTATCTTGTTGTGATGAATTGAGTTGTCCCTTTGAGATTTTGTTGTTATCGGATTGAATATTTTTATGGATTTGAGAGCACTTGATATATGTCTTGCATATGAATACCTGTGGTGACAATGGGGTATTATATTGATTCACTTGATATATGTTTTGGCACTCAACTCGCGGATTCCCGAGGTGACATTGGGGTAATCTATGCATATGGGTTGATGCATGTTTTTGTCCTACTTTCTCTGGTAGAAATCTTGGGGCATTCTTTGAGGTTCTTTCTATTGGATCGAGTATCATAAATCTGAAATTGTTTGATGCATATCGTATAATTAACTCATGGAACTTGTGGTGACATTGGAGTATCTAGGTGACATTAAAGTTGGTTGATATGTATCATATGGTGTTATTTTAGTACAAAAGAATAACTTTGCGTTATTTTAGTATGAACTCTTTAATAGATCGAATGAAAAGAAAAACTTTAAGGTGGTTTTGTACCCTACAAAAAAATTCTTCTTATGTTCTCCGCTGGATAAGAACTTTGGAGTGATTCTTCATCGCACGTTGAGGGATGGTTATATGATCCAATTAGATTAGCATTGTTGAGATATTGCACTAGCGAAAGTTTGGACCCAAGGCCTCATTTTTAAGCATTGCAATACCATTTGTGCTCACTTTTGTTACTGGCTACCTTGCTATTTTTTATTGTTACTATTACAAAAATCAATATCTACTATCATTACTACACTTGTATCACCATCTCTTCGCCGAACTAGCGCACCTATAACATTTACTGTTGTAGTTGGTGTGTTGGGGACACAAGAGACTCTTTGTTATTTGGTTGTAGGGTTGTTTGAGAGAGACCATATTCATCCTACGACTCCCACGGATTGATAAAGCTTAGTCATCCACTTGAGGGAAAATTGCTACAGTCCAACAAAACTCCATGCTTGGAGGCCCAACACGAGTCTACAGGAAAAAAGTTGCCTAGTAGACATCATTGAGTATGTGGATTTGCCTAAAGGCTCTGCTACGTGACCCTTCCTAAAAATATGATGAATTGTAGTGGCAAAGTTGACTGAGAACATAGTTTGTTGGTTTTAAATAAGGTTTATACTTTATACTTCACTGTTGTGATGAATTGTTACTTGTAAATGGGAAGTTATATAATAAAAACTTTATGTTAAAGTTCTTCGATGTTATAATAATATGCATGATGCTTCTATGTTTGTATTTTGTTTTTATGGACACCTCTCTCTCTAAGAACGTGGACATGTTTTTCGATTTCGATTTTCACAGGAGGACAAGCGAGGTCTAAGCTTGGGGAGTTGATACGTCAATTTTGCATCATGATTTCCTACTATTATTTATAATGCTTTGATGCACAATAATGCTTTTGTGAGAATTCTAATGCCCTTTCTCTCATAATATGCAAGGTCTACACAAAGAGGGAGAATACCGGTAGCTGGGATTCTGGACGTGAAAAAGCCCGTCAGAGCTACCTATTCTGCACAACTCCAAATAAGCTGAAACTTTACAGAGATTTTTCATGGATTATTTAAGAATTATTGGAGCAAATAACTACCAGAGGGGGCCCACCAGGTGGGCACAACCCACCTGGGCGCGCGAGGGAGCCTAGGCGTGCCCTGGTGGGTCGTGCCCTCCTCGGTCCACCTCCGGTGCCCCTCTTCTGGTATATAAGTTATTTTGACCTAGAAAAAATAAGGAGAGGACTTTCGGGATGAAGCTCCACCATCTCGAGGCGGAACTTGGGCAGGAGCATTTTTTTCCCTCCGGCGGAGCGATTTCGTCGGGGGAACTTCCCTCCCGGAGGGGGAAATCATCATCATCACCAACAACTCTCCCATCTTTGGGAGGGTCATCTCCATCAACATCTTCAACATCACCATCTCCTCTCAAATCCTAGTTCATCTCTTGTGTTCAATCTTTGTACCGGAATCTTAGATTGGTGCTAGTGGGTGACTAGTAGTGTTGATTACATCTTGTAGTTGATTACTATATGGTTTATTTGGTGGAAGATTATATGTTCAGATCCATTATGCTATTTAATACCCCTTGATCTTGAGCATGATTATCATTTGTGAGTAGTTACTTCTGTTCTTGAGGTCACGGGAGAAGTCATGTTCAAGTAATCATGAGAACTTGATATGTGTTTGATATTTTGATGATATGTATGTTGTGATTTCCTTAGTGGTGTCATGTGAATGTCGACTACATAACACTTCACCATATTTGGGCCTAAGGGAATGCATTGTGGAGTAGTTACTAGATGATGGGTTGCTAGAGTGACAGAATCTTAAACCCTAGTTTATGCGCTACTTAGCAAGGGACCGATTTGGGTCCAAAAGTTTAATGCTATGGTTAGATTTTATCTTAAGACTTTTCTCGCAGTTGTGGATGCTTGCGAGGGGGTTAATCATAAGTAGGAGGTTTGTTCAAGTAAGAACAAAACCTAAGCACCGATCCACCCACATATCAAATTATCGAAGTAGCGAACACGAATTAAGCCAACATGATGAAAGTGATATGATGAAATTCCCGTGTGCCCTCAAGAACGATTTGCTTATTATAAGAGACCGTTTTGGCATGTCCTTTGCCTCAAAAGGATTGGGGTACCTTGCTGCACTTTTGTTACTGTTACCGTTACTTACCTGTTACAAATTATCTTGCTATCCAACAACATGTCACCGACTATTTCAGTTCTTGTAGTTAATACCTTGCTGAAAACCACTTGTCATTTCCTTCTGCTCCTCGTTGGGTTCCACACACTTACTTATCAAAAGGACTACGATTGATCCCCTATACTTGTGGGTCATCAATGGTGTCATGTGAACGTCGACTAGATGGCACTCACCTTATTAGGACCTAAGGGAATGCATTGTGGAGTAGTTATTAGATGATGGGTTGCTAGAGTAACAGAAGCTTAAACCCTAGTTTATGTGATACTTCGCGAGGGACCGATTTGGATCCAAAAGTTTAATGCTATGGTTAGATTTTATCTTAATACTTTTCTCATAGTTGCGGATGCTTGCGAGGGGGTCAATCATAAGTAGGAGGTTTGTTCAAGTAATAACAACACCTAAGAACCAATCCACCCACATATCAAATTATCAAAGTAGCAAACACGAATCAAGCCAACATGATGAAAGTGACATGGTGAAATTCCCATGTACCCTCAAGAATGCTTTGCTTATTATAAGAAACCGTTTTGGCATGTCCTTTGCCACAAAAGGATTGGGCTACCTTACTGCACTTTATTTATTGTTACCGTCACTTGCTCGTTACAAATAATCTTGCTATCAAACTACCTATTACCGACTATTTTTAGTGCTTGGAGTTAATTCCTTGCTAAAAACCACTTGTCATTTCCTTCTTCTCCTCGTTGGGTTCGACACTCTTACTTATCGAAAGGACTACAATTGATCCCCTATACTTGTGCGTCATCAAGGCTCTTTTCTTGCGCCATTGCCAGGGAGTGAAGCGCTCTTGGTAAGTGGAAGTTGGTAAGGAAAAATTATTACTACGTGCTGAAATTTATTGTCACTTTTTACTATGGAGAATCATCCTTTGAGGGTTTTTTGGGGTATCTTCACCTCGACCGGAACCAGAATAAGTTACCCCTCAACCTACTACACCTACTAAAAATATTTTTTATGAAAATCCTTCGGATATGATAGAACAACTGCTAGCTAATCCTTATGCAGCTATAGGATTGAAAGTAGTCTAGAGGGGGTGATTAGACTACTTGACCAAATAAAAACCTAGCCTTTTCCCAATTTAATTCTTGGCAGATTTTAGCAACTTAGCACTAGTCAAGCAATCAACGTACACATGCAATTCTAAGAGTATATCAGCGGAATGTAAATCATTGCATATAAAGGTAAATGGGGGGGCGAGTTTGGAGGGAGCAAACGCAGTGTTGACACGGAGATTTTTGGCGTGGTTCTGATAGGTGGCGCTATTGTACATCCATGTTGATGGTGACTTCAACCCACGAAGGGTAACGGTTGCGCGAGTCCATGGAGGGCTCCACCCACGAAGGGTCCACGAAGAAGCAACATTGTCTATCCCACCATGGCCATCGCCCACAAAGGACTTGCCTCACTTGGGTAGATCTTCACGAGGTAGGCAATCTCCTTGCCCTTACAAACTCCTTGGTTCAACTCCACAATTTGACGGATGCTCCCAAGTGACACCTAACCAATCTAGGAGACACCACTCTCCAAAAGGTAATAAATGGTGTGTTGATGATGAACTCCTTGCTCTTGTGCTTCAAACGATAGTCTCCCCAACACTCAACTCTCTCTCACAGATTTGGCTATGGTGGAATATGATTTGAGTGGAAAGGAACTTGGGTAAGGCTAGAGATCAAGATTTGTGGTTGGAATGGAATGTCTTAGTCTCAACACATGAGTAGGTGGTTCTCTCTCAGAAAATGAATGCTGGAAGTGTAGGCACGTTCTCATTGCTCTCTCTACGAATGAATAGTGGGTGGAGGGGTATATATAGCCTCCACAGAAAATCTAACCATTACACACAAATTCCCAAACTCGGCGAGACCGAATGGTGAAACTCGGTCAGACCGATTCAGGTCAAAATGTGAACGTTACAGTTTTTTCGGTGGGACCGGTATGATCAACTCGGTGGGACCTATGTGCTAGGGCTAGGGCACAACTTGATCTCGGTGAGACCGATCACATGAACTCAGTGGGACCATTTTCAGTAATAGGCAAACAGAGATTTGGTGAGGAAAACTCGGTGGGACCGATCGCTCATTTCGGTGAGACCGAAATGTTACGAAAAGGAAACAGAGAGTTTGCATTGCGAACTCAGTGGGACTGATCGCTCATTTCGGTGAGATCGGAATGTTACGAAGGGAAACAGGTAGTTTTCAATCCCATCTTGGTCAGATCGAGATCCCTATCAATGAAACCGAACTGATTAGGGTTTGTTGCAGTGGCTATGTCAAATGAACTCAGCGGCGCCGATAGATCAAATCGGTGGGGCTGAGTTTGACTTTTAGGTTTAGGACATATGTGGACATGAGAAAGTGGCTGAGGGTTTTGGAGCATATCAGTAAGCATTTTGAGCAAGTAAGCCATTAAGCAACACCTCATCCCCTTTTAATAGTATTGGGTTTCCTATGGACTCAATGTGATCTTGGATCACTTAAATGAAAATGTAGAGTCTTGAGCTTGTTGCCAATATGTGTCCTTAGAATTTTGAGGGGTCCACATCTCTAGTCCATGCCATGCCAATCATTGAACTTTCTGAAATGATCATCTTGAAAGAGCATTAGTTCAATGAGCTATATGTTGTTAAGAATTACCAAAACCACCCAGGGATTATTTGCATTTTCAATCTCCCCCTTTCTGGTAATTGATGACAACATATAGATCAAAGCTTCAACAAATGATAATAGGAATGAAATACGTCGTCGCTTTGAGAAGTATGTGATAAGAAAGAGCTCCCCCTAAATTTTTGGTTGTTTAAGATTTTCTTTTGAATGCAAATGCACAAACAATTAGGATCATGTGTTACTCTTCCATGTCACATACATCTTGGTGGAGCGCTCAAAATGATAGAAAAAGGAACATGCACTCATCACCAAGGCAAAGTGAATGATCATACATAAGAGATAGAGAATACCATCATCTAAGCACAAGCATTAAGTATGATATGATCAAACACATGACCATACAAGTATATCACACACATAATCAAAAAGTATCAACCAAGCAAACAAGCAAATAAGTAGCAAAAGAAGCAAAGCTCTCTCTCTCTCTCTCTCTCTCTCTCTCTCAGCCTGTGATCTATACACTCCCCCCCCTTTGGCAACAAGTTACCAAAAAGCTCGAAAATGCATAGTGCTATGTGGCTCTCTAAGCTTGATCTTCAGGAGGTGGCATTGAGAGGAATCCAAGGATGAATGCATCTGTTGAAGTTGATGGAGCTGGTGGAGTTGCCACCAGAGGGGCAACTGAAGTTGTGGCTGCAGGTGCTGATGCAGTAGCTCTTGTGTCTGTCACTGGCACTGCTGTAGATCTCTGTGCCCTAGGCACTCTCTGAAACACTTCTGTGGTTGCTTTCCCTTTCCTCTCTTCAGTCTCTTCTTGGAGCTGCTCAACTGCTGTTTGTATTTCTGTCACCTTCAAGTCAAGATCATATAACTTTGTTTCAATGATCCTTTCCAGGCTCTCTTGATTCTGAGTAGGGGTGACCAATCCTTTGTCAATCCTCAAAATAGCTTGAATAAGATATCCAAGTTGATCTTGCTTTGACTTGAGAAAAACCTGTGAAGCTTCTTCAACACTTGGCATCTTGGATGCCTTCTCAGCTTTTGCTTTCTGCCTCTTCTCTTGATCCTCTACTGATGTGGGATCTTCAGCATTCATGACAATTGTGTTGTCCGCAAAGTTAGGCCTCAAGGGAAGGTGCTCTTTGTTCAACAAATACACATCTTGCTCATCTTGGTGTTAATCAGCATCTGGATGTGTGGAGCATGCCCACGTGATCTTTTCTGGTCAGAGCTATTCTCTTGATGGTCTCAACAATCAAACTCATCACTTTAAACTTCTGGGGAAAATCAAATAGTTGAAGTAAGTTGATGGAGTGGCCTCTGATCATCCTGTGATCTCCTGATTTGGGCAACGAGGTGTGCCTCAAAATGGTGTTCATGGTGGCCAATCCTGACATCAGATAGTACACTGAACCTAACTTATGTGTCTCCAAGGCCTTATCAGGTATCTCCTTGTACATGTTGGCCATGGAGTTGTGGTCCTTCTTGCGCTTAGCATAGACAGCAATATCTTTCTCAGCTTCTTTAGGGGCATTATTGAGCTTGGCCTACTCAGCAACAGAAGACCGGTACCTAGTACCTTTAGACATCCAAACAATCTTGATATCTGGGTAGAAGTGAGATGTTGAATAGAACTGCATGATAAGCTCATCATTCCACTTGGTCAATTTCTGACCCGCAAATGTGGCAACTCCATTGAGTCTGAAGCTCTCATGCACTCCTGTAAAATGGTCTTCATTGGCATCAATGTATTTCCTGTCCACCCACTTCATGTCACACCCAATGGGCTTCTTGTCTAGGAGCACAGTCTCATAGAAGTCTTGTTGTTCCTTGGTGTGAAACCTGTAGTCCACATCAGTTCTTCTCCTCACAACATAGGGATTTGCTTATCTCCAAAGTCTGAGACCTGCATCCTTTCTCTCCTTCATATTCTCAGCTACTGCATGATTTTCATCATGATCTGGTATCTTTGGCTTCAATTTTCTGAGCACTTGGGCTTCCTCTTCTTCTTCTTCAATCTTAGGCACTGGGGCCTTGTTCTTCTCTGGAGCAGGAATGTTTCTAGTGCTTATCTTTGGTGCAGACTTGGAAGCTTGAGCTTGAGCTTTGGGGGCAGTATTGGGATTTGAAGGAGCAGCCCCAGAATTGATGGCATCCCCATCAGCTTTTGAGACTTGGCAGGAGGTGCATCTTGCTCTTCCTGCAGAGTCTCTCACCATTGGTGGATTTTGAATCACTCTTGCAACAATTTTCCTGACCCTTTCCTTTCTTTTCTTTCCATCACCATCTTCTCTGGTCAAGAGTAAATTCCATAGTCTCTTATGTTGATGCTCTCGCCTTTGACATTGGCACTCTTCTGGTAGGAGCCTTCTTCTTCAAGCCAGACTTGGTGTTAGCACAAGCACCATATTCCTTCTTGAGCACTTTCTTCTTTGAGGTCACCTCCTCAACTTCAAAATCATCATCCTCTAAATCTGAGGTCTTCTTCTTCCTCTGCATTGTTGTTGACTTAGGCAGGTTGCTGGGAGTGCTCCTGCTCCCTTCATCATAGCTTCCAGAGGGACTAGTTCCCTCACTTAGACTCACTTGCTCCTCAGACTTATTCTGGCTATCACTCTGATCAGACATTCTATCACTGCAAACTGAGAGGTGACCCTATGAATAGTTATAGATGAGATAAAGTGGATGAGCATCACAAAGTGCAGAGTTTTTTACAAAACAAATGAGTCAAAAACTTAGTTTTAGTTTTCCACAGAAAACATTTCGGAGCTACCGATTTGTTAAACTCGGTGAAACCGAAGCAACTTTGGAGTCTAAACTTGTAACGCCCCGGTTTCGATGCGCCAGGTGTCTGCCAGTTATTCGCCGTAGTTGCCATGTCATTTGCTTGTGTGTTACATTTTATCATGTCATCATGTGCATTGCATTGCATACGTGTTCGTCTCATGCATCCGAGCATTTTCCCCATTGTCCGTTTTGCAATACGGCACTCCTATGCCCTCCGCGTTCCCCTTTTGTCTCCTGTTGTGAGCGGGTGTTAAACATTCTCGGAATGGCCCGAGGTTTGCCAAGCGGCCTTGGTTTACCACCGGTAGACCGCCTGTCAAGTTTCGTGCCATTTGGAGGTCGTTTGGTACTCCAACGGTTAACCGCGTAACCGTAAAGCCCCTCTCTCTTTGCAGCCTAACACCCCTTCCAAACTGGCCCAGAACCCATCCAAACCCCCTCCATGCTCTCCGCCGTTCGATCACGATCGCGTGGCCGAAAACCGCTCCTCTTTTGGACTCTCCTAGCTCCCAGAAACTATAAATATGTGCCCTCCCGGAATTTTCGCGGATGAATTCTTCCCCAAACCCTAGATCTCATCCCTCTCCGCGCCGGACACGTCCGCCCCGGCCGGACGCGTCCGCCGCCGCCGCCCGACGAATCCGGGACCGCCACGTGGCGCCCCGTCGACCCCGCGCCGCCGGCCCACCGGGCCCGCCTTCGGCCCCCGCGGCCCGTCCGCGCCCAGCCGCCACGGCCCCGCGCCGGCGCCCGCCGCCGCCTCGCCGCCGCTCCGCCTCCCGGCCGCCGCGCCGCGCCGGTCGCCGCCCGGCCGCCACATGCCACGGCCGCCCCTCGCCGCTCGTCGTCCCGCCGCCCGTCGCCCCCTCGTCTCTGCCGCCGAGGCGCCCGCGCCGCCCAGCCGTCTGGAGCGCCGCCACCGGCCTCGCCCCGCCTCCCGTGCTCCGCCCCGCCGCTGCACGTCGCCCCACCGTTGGAGCTCGCCGCGCCCGGCCTTGCCTCCGCCATCGTGGGCGCCGGATCCGGCGAGGAGCGCCCCGGATCCGGTGACCCCGCCGCTTCCGGCTGCCTTCCCCTCCGTCTGCGGCCTCGACTCCGGCGAGAGCCCCGGCCATCCTCGATCCATGCGCGTCAGATCTGGATCCGGTCAAACAAAGATTGACCCCGAAAATCCACTAAGTCCCGAAGTTATTTTGCATAATCATGCCATGTTCATCGCATTGTATCTCTGCATCCGTAGCTCCATTTTGTGTGTGTATTATGTCAAATTGTTCGTCTCAACGAGTACATCATTTCATTCCATTGCATCATATTCATTTGAGGTCATCTAGATGCCTGAATCATCGTTGCAAGAGTGATTCATGATGTTTTCTGCTGTCTGTTAACAGAACGAGCTCTTTTGTCATTTTTGCCATGATTGATGTGTGCATCCTATGAGGTTGATGTCTACATGTGTTTTGAACTATGCCATGTCTTCTTTACAGAGGTGCTTACTATGTACTTTTGTGATCAATGTGGTGACTAGCACAAGCATGCAAACTAGGCATCGTGATGTTGCTGATTTTAGTCCCTGTTCTGCTGTTATTTTGATGCCGTGTAAACTTGATGCTACAGAGAGGTCCATGCATATTTTGAGATACTTCAGTAAGGGTGTTTTTAACATGTAGATATTGTACATCCATTCATGCCCCTATTTGCATTTATGGAGTAGTCTAGCATGTCATTTTCGTGCTCTACTTTTGCTTCAAAATGTTTCTTGGCAGATAGTTTACATGTTATTCAATTTTGCCAAGGTTATTGTAGTTGATCCTTGCATGCTATGAACTTGTTTTTGCCATGCTTAGCTTCATAAACATGTCTTCTTACTATTGGTTGTCTTGCCATGCCATATTTTTCTCTGTAGTGAGTTGCACAAGCTCATCAACATGCCTTCATAATTCTGTTTCTGCAATGTTTGAATCTGCATTATAACTTGCCATGTTTACATGGGTGCCATCATATCTTCTGATCCTTTTTGGCTTATGGTCAGTAAAGGACTCTTGTTCTATGCAATTAGTATATTCATGCCATGCCTTTGTTTGCCATGATAAGTTCCTGTAACATGTTGTTTGATAGCTCTAAACATTGCAACCTGATGTTATTTTCTGCAAAGTCTGAACTGTTATTATTTGCAATCTTGCCATGTATGTTTGAGCATGTTCTAGTGATTTCTGGAGATAGCTCAGTGTTCATGTTTTGTTATGCTTTACCTGTACATCATGCCCATGCCTTATGTTTTCTTGTTGAGGTCCTGTAGCATGTTGTTTTAGTGCTTGCAATATGCCTAGTTGCTGTATTGGACAGCTTGTCCTTGAAACTTGTTTCATGTGTGTGTGTTGAACCGTTGCTCCGTTTTGAGTGTGCTCTATATGAAACTTGCTTAGAATTGCATGTAGTTTCATATTACCATGTTGCATCCTTGTTTTGAGGTGTTTGCTTGATGTTTGTATGCATTTTGCATCAATGCCATGCTTAACTTGTTTTGCTCATATCTTTTAGGCCGTAGCTCCGAATCTAATGAACTTTATATGTAACTTGACTAGAATCTCGTGTAGATCATCTTGGTGCATCTTAACTTGCTGTTTAACAACTTGAACATAAGGTTTATTCAGATCTGGACCAATTTCGAAATATGCATATGAGGACTTACCGGAATTGTTATATGTTGTTCCCGGCCTCATTTAAACTTGCCTTGATGTGTTGCTCTTGTTTGCACCATCTCTTGCCATGAGTAGCCTCATCTAGATTTGTCATGCATCATGCTTGTTGTGCATCATGTCATGTTCATGTGTGGTGTGTTTACCATGTTGTGTGCTTCTTTTTGATAGTTCCTGTTTCATTGCGATCGTGAGGATTCGTTCGTCTACGTTTGGTTCGGCTTCATCCGTTCATCTTCTTCATGGACTCGTTCTTCTTCCTTGCGGGATTTCAGGCAAGATGACCGCTACCCTGGATCTCACTACTATCATTGCTATGCTAGTTGCTTCGTTCTATCGCTATGCTGCGTTACCTATCTTTTGCTCATCAAGCCTCCCCAAATTGCCATGAACCTCTAACCTTTGACACCTTTCCTATGCAAACCGTTGTTTGGCTATGTTGCCGCTTTTGCTCAGCCCTCTTATAGCATTGCTAGGTGCAGGTGAAGTTGAAGATTGCTCCATGGTGGACATGATTTTGGTTGGGATATCACAATATCTCTTATATTTTTATTAATGCATCTATATACTTGGTAAACGGTGGAAGACTCGGCCTTATGCCTGGTGTTTTGTTCCACTCTTGCCGCCCTAGTTTCCGTCATACCGGTGTTATGTTCCCAGATTTTGCGTTCTTTACGCGGTCGGGTGATTTATGGGACCCCCTTGACAGTTCGCTTTGAATAAAACTCCTCCAGCAAGGCCCAACCTTGGTTTTACCATTTGCCTCACCTAACCCTTTTCCCTTGGGAGTCGCGCTCTCGAGGGTCATCTTATTTTACCCCCCCCCCCCGGGCCAGTGCTTGTCTAAGTGTTGGTCCAAACTGAGCGATGTCCGGCGCCCCCTGGGCAACCAGGGTCTATGCCAACCCGATGTCTGGCTCATCCGGTGTGCCCTGAGAACGAGATATGTGCAGCTCCTATCGAGATTTGTTGGCACAGTGGGAGGCTTTGCTAGTTTTGTTTTACCATTGTCGAAATGTCTTGTAAACCGGGATTCTGAGTCTGATCGGGTCTTCCTGGGAGAAGGTATATCCTTCGTTGATCGCGAGAGCTTATCATGGGCTAAGTTGGGACACCCCTGCAGGGTATAATCTTTCGAAAGTCGTGCCTGCGGTTATAGGCAGATGGGAATTTGTTAATGTCCGGTTGTAGATAACTTGACACCAGATCCGAATTAAAACGCATCAACCGCGTGTGTAGCCGTGATGGTCTCTTTTAGGCGGAGCCCGAGAAGTGAACACGGTTTCTAGGTTATGTTTGACGTAAGTAGGAGTTCAGGATCACTTCTTGATCATTGCTAGTTTCACGATCGTTCCTTTGCTCTCTTCTCGCTCTTATTTGCGTATGTTAGCCACCATATATGCTTATTCGCTGCTGCAACCTCACCACTTTACCCCTTCCTTTCCCTTTAAGCTTTGCTAGTCTTGATACCCATGGTAATGGGATTGCTGAGTCCTCGTGGCTCACAAATTACTACAACAACAGTTGCAGGTACAGGTTATGCAATGATCATGACGCGAGAGCGATGCTTGCTTGCGTTGAGTTCTTCTTCTGCTTCTTCGATCAGGGGATAGGTTCCAGGTCGGCAGCCTGGGCTAGCAGGGTGGATGTCGTTTGAGTTTCTGTTTGTGTTTCATCCGTAGTCGGATGATGCTCTTTTGTATTATGATGTTGTATTCGTGTGGCATTGTATGCCTATTGTATGTATCCCCATCTATTATGTAATGTTGATGTAATGATATCCACCTTGCAAAAGCGTTTCAATATGCGGGTCTATCCTTGGTGGGACCTTCGAGTTCCTTTTGGATAGGGTCGCATATTGGGCGTGACAAGTTGGTATCAGAGCCTCGACCGACCCGAGGAGCCTCCTTGATTGATCGTGTAGTTTGGACGTTGTTGAGTCTAGAAGAAAACTGTTTTTCGAAGTCTAGTTATATCGGAGAGTAGGAATTCTTTTTACTCCTCAGCCCCTTCATCGCTCTGGTAAGGAACCTTGACGTAGGTGTTTTGAATTACTCCTCTTCCCCTTCAAATTTTTCTTTAGGATCACGCAGTTGGTTTTTCGATCGTTGGTTCTCTTCTCTTTTCATCCGGTGCTTTTCTCGTCAAGTTGACTCGAGCCTCTTCATCATTGCCAAGTTCAATCCTCAGTTGTTTTATTTTCCCACCCGCCCACCCTTCTTCTTCTCAGAACCGAAGTCCGTAATCGAGTATCCATCCTACTCGTGCGAAGTTTTTGCTCTCTCTCCGCAATGATTTCAACCGGTGTTTTTCTCTTCAAGATATTCGCCGATTTCCCCTTCCAAGTTACATTTGTTTTCCCGCCCTCCCACCCTCTTCTTCCCGGAGCCTGAGTCTCTTTCGAGCATCAATTTTCATTCGTGTGGAGCCTCTTTAGTCTTTCGTCAATTGTTTCAACCGGTGAACTCTCGTCTCGTTCGTCATTCTTCATCTCTTTTTCTTTCCGGTGGATTCAATTCAAGTTTTTTTTTGAGTTGATCACATTATTTCCCTCGGCTTAAGTGTTTTCCATGCTCGTTTGCCTCTCACCATGCAATCATTCCGGAGTTCAGAAGACATCTTAGGAGATTTGTTTGTGTCCGAGTTAATTCGAGGTTGTCACCTCATTCAAATATTTCAATTGTTCTGGTGCATCATCTATCTTTTCAAGAATCCTTTTCAACGGTGTTATCTCTTCAGTGGGCCCTAACCCACAGGTCTTTTCCCAGGATCTTACCTGACACTTCTAATTCCCCCGAAGTTATTCTCAAATTCTTTTCAAGTCTGACGTAAGTATGATTTCATCAGGCACATGCCTTCTCCAAGATTGTTTTCAAATTCTTTTCATTGTTGGCTCAATCCCTTCATTTTTCATTCTCCCGGAGTACCTCAATAATTTCGGTGGTGTTTCTCGTTGTCATTTGAAGATCGAAGAAGAGTTTTTCCTCTAAATCTTGTCCGCTCTCTCGAAGATTCGTGGTTCTAGCTTCATATTATCCTCTCGAATTATTCCATTTGTCAGATATTCCTTTTTCTCACCCATCCGGAGTATTTCAGGAGTTGATTTCTGTTTTGCTTCACCGGTGGCCATCGTTCCAGAAGAATTCTTAGTCCTCTCATTTCAGCTACCGTTATCCAATTATCCCGGTGCTTCGTTCAAATGTTCGTTAATTAGCTCGAGTTCTTCTTGTTCTTTTGCATCTAAAGTTCCTCTAGCATATTTGTTCTTCTAATTCTTCCCGGTGATTCAGCCCCTTTCATCAGTCATTTTCGAATTCTTACGGTGGTTCGTTCAAGATTTTTTTTCTTTGATTATCATATCAATTTCATTCGTTCTTTCCAATCCTACCGGTGGTTCATGAAGACCTTCTCAAGTTTGCGATATGTCACTTCTCAATCCTTTTCAAGAAGAATAAGTGGTATGCAAAATCCATTGTTTGTCATCAATTTAATTGATGAAGGATAAGCATACAATAAATCTTATTCTTATTGCGTTCAAGTGAGTAATCCCTTTTCTTCAGAGTTTGTTCTTGGTGAATAAATTCAAGTTCCAAGTGTTTTCATCTTTACTTTTCCGGAGTTCAATTTCCTCGGTCATTTCGTCGGAACCTCCATCTAAATCATCGCAAGGCTCATCTTAGTCGTTCATCCTTCATTCTATCTCATCATCCTTTTGTTACCGGAGTTCTTCGCGGTGGTTCTTTATGATTTAATTCATTCTTTCAAGAGTTCATCAAGATTCTTGTTGGTGGAGTTCAAGCATCTTTTCTTCTTGCATCTCGAAGTGCAATTAATTCTCCGTATTCTTTTGAAGTGGAGTTTTGCGTTTCTTCGTTCTTCTCAGCTATCCAATCATTTCCGTTTGTGGCCGGTTATCACCTTATGATCTTGAGATGTTACCTATAAGTCCACAACAAGCTTATTCTTTCATTGTTGATTTTCTCAACAACTCCGTTCAACCCTTCCCGCTAAGTTCTTTTCATTAAATTCTTTCAATTCTTCCGGAGGTATTGCGTTGCTTATGTCGTCAAGTGTCATTCCATCTTGTGAAGTTCATGTTCTATTCCTTCCATGTTTTAACCGGAGTGCTGCCTTAATCCTTTCAGTCTTATTCGTTTCTAATCTCGTTCTAACCGGAGTGGTTTCATAGTCTATCTGATTCCGTGAGCTTTCGATTCTCGTCATTCCCGTCGTTCCTCTCTTCTTCTCGAGTGCTCTCGATTCTTTGCTTCTTCTCTTCAGTTCTTGTTTCACCTCATCCCTTTTCCCTTCCGTCTCGGTCCTAAGATCTCGGGACGAGATCTCTTGTTAGTGGAGGAGTGTTGTAACGCCCCGGTTCCGATGCACCAGGTGTCTGCCAGTTATTCGCCGTAGTTGCCATGTCATTTGGTTGTGTGTTGCATTTTATCATGTCATCATGTGCATTGCATTGCATACGTGTTCGTCTCATGCATCCGAGCATTTTCCCCGTTGTCCGTTTTGCAATCCAGCAGTCCTATGCCCTCCGGCGTTCCCCTTTTGTCTCCTGTTGTGAGCGGGTGTTAAACATTCTCGGAATGGCCCGAGGTTTGCCAAGCGGGCTTGGTTTACCACCGGTAGACCGCCTGTCAAGTTTCGTGCCATTTGGAGGTCGTTTGGTACTCCAACGTTTAACCGCGTAACCGAAAAGCCCCTCTATCTTTGAAGCCCAACACCTCTTCCAAACTGGCCCAAAACCCATCCAAACCCCCTCCATGCTCTCCGCCGTTCGATCACGATCACGTGGCCGAAAACTGCTCCTCTTTTGGACTCTCCTAGCTCCTAGAAACTATAAATATGTGCCCCCCGGAATTTTCGCGGATGAATTCTCCCCCAAACCCTAGATCTCATCCCTCTCCGCGCCGGACACGTCCGCCCCGGCCGGACGCGTCCGCCGCAGCCGCCCGACGAATCCGGGACCGCCACGTGGCACCCCGTCACCCCCGCGCCGCCGGCCCATCGGGCCCGCCTCCGGCCCCCGCGGCCCGTCCGTGCCCCGCCGCCGTGGCCCCGCGCCGGCGCCCGCCGCCGCCTCGCCGCCGCGCCGCGCCAGTCGCCGCCCCGGCCGCCGCGTGCCACGGCCGCCCTCGCCGCCCGTCATCCCGCCGCCCCTCGCCCCCTCGTCTCCGCCGCCGAGGCACCCGCGCCGCCGCCGGCCTCGCCCCGCCTCCCGTGCTCCGCCCCGCCGCTGCACGTCGCCCCACCGTCTGAGCTCGCCGCCGCCCGGCCTCGCCTCCACCGCCGTGGGCACCGGATCCGGCGAGGAGCGCCTCGGATCCGGTGACCCCGTCGCTTCCGGCTGCCTTCCCCTTCGTCTCCGGCCTCGACTCCGGCGAGAGCCCTGGCCATCCTCGATCCACGCGCGTCAGATCTGGATCCGGTCAAACGAAGGTTGACCCCGAAAATCCACCAAGTCCTGAAGTTATTTTGCATAATCATGCCATGTTCATCGCATTGTATCTCTGCATCCGTAGCTCCGTTTTGTGCGTGTAATATGTCAAATTGTTCGCCTCAACGAGTTCATCATTTCATTCCATTGCATCATATTCATTTGAGGTCATCTAGATGCCTGAATCATCATTGCAAGAGTGCTTCATGATGTTTTCTGCTGTCTGTTAACAGAACGAGCTCTTTTGTCATTTTTGCCATGATTGATGTGTGCATCCTATGAGGTTGATGTCGACATGTGTTTTGAACTATGCCATGTCTTCTTTACAGAGGTGCTTACCATGTATTTTTGTGATCAATGTGGTGACTAGCACAAGCATGCAAACTAGGCATCATGATGTTGCTGATTTTAGTCCCTGTTTTGCTGTTATTTTGATGCCATGTAAACTTGATGCTACAGAGAGGTCCATGCATACTTTGAGATACTTCAGTAAGGGTGTTTTGAACATGTAGATATTGTCTATCCATTCATGCCCTTGTTTGCATTTATGTAATAGTCTAGCATATCATTTTCGTGCTCTACTTTTGCTTCAAAATGTTTCCTGGCAGATAATTTACATGTTATTCAATTTTGCCAAGGTTGTTGTAGTTGATCCTTGCATGCTATGAACTTGTTCTTGCCATGCTTAGCTTCATAAACATGTCTTCTTACTGTTGGTTGCCTTGCCATGCCATGTTTTGCTCTATAGTGAGTTGCGCAAGCTCATCAACATGCCTTCATAATTCTGTTTCTGCCATGTTTGAATCTGTATTATAACTTGCCATGTTTACATGGGTGCCATCATATCTTCTGATCCTTTTTGGCTTATGGTCAGTAAAGGACTCTTGTTCTACGAAATTAGTATATTCATGCCATGCCTTTGTTTGCCATGATAAGTTCCTCTAACATGTTGTTTGATAGCTCTAAACATTGCAACCTGATGTTATTTTCTGCAAAGTCTGAACTGTTATTATTTGCAATCTTGCCATGTGTGTTTGAGCATGTTCTAGTGATTTCTGGAGATAGCTCAGTGTTCATGTTTTGTTATGCTTTACCTGTACATCATGCCCATGCCTTTTTTTTCTTGTTGAGGTCCTGTAGCATGTTGTTTTGGTGCTTGCAATATGCCTAGTTGCTGTTTTGGACAGCTTGTCCTTTAAACTTGTTTCATGTGTGTGTGTTGAACCGTTGCTCCGTTTTGAGTGTGCTCTATATGAAACTTGCTTAGAATTGCATGTAGTTTCATATTATCATGTTGCATCCTTGTTTTGACGTGTTTGCTTGATGTTTGTATGCATTTTGCATCAATGCCATGCTTAACTTGTTTTGCTCATATCTTTTAGGCCGTAGCTCCGAATCTAATGAACTTTATATGTAACTTGACTAGAATCTCGTGTAGATCATCTTGGTGCATCTTAACTTGCTGTTTAACAACTTGAACATAAGGTTTATTCAGATCTGGACCAATTTCGAAATATGCATATGTGGACTTACCGGAATTGTTATATGTTGTTCCCGGCCTCATTTAAACTTGCCTTGATGTGTTGCTCTTGTTTGCACCATATCTTGCCATGAGTAGCCTCATCTAGATTTGTCATGCATCATGCTTGTTGTGCATCATGTCATGTTCATGTGTGGTGTGTTTACCATGTTGTGTGCTTCTTTTCGATAGTTCCTGTTTCGTTGCAATCGTGAGGATTCATTCGTCTACGTTTGGTTCGGCTTCATCCGTTCATCTTCTTCATGGACTCGTTCTTCTTCCTTGCAGGATTTCAGGCAAGATGACCGCTACCCTGGATCTCACTACTATCATTGCTATGCTAGTTGCTTCGTTCTATCGCTATGCTGCGTTACCTATCTTTTGCTCATCAAGCCTCCCCAAATTGCCATGAACCTCTAACCTTTGACACATTTCCTATGCAAAGCGTTGTTTGGCTATGTTACCGCTTTTGCTCAGCCCTCTTATAGCGTTGCTAGTTGCAGGTGAAGTTGAAGATTGCTCCATGGTGGACAGGATTTTGGTTGGGATATCACAATATCTCTTATATTTTTATTAATGCATCTATATACTTGGTAAAGGGTGGAAGACTCGGCCTTATGCCTGGTGTTTTGTTCCACTCTTGCCGCCCTAGTTTCTGTCATACCGGTGTTATGTTCCCGGATTTTGTGTTCCTTACACGGTCGGGTGATTTATGGGACCCCCTTGACAGTTCGCTTTGAATAAAACTCCTCCAGCAAGGCCCAACCTTGGTTTTACCATTTGCCTCACCTAGCCCTTTTCCCTTGGGAGTCGCGCTCTCGAGGGTCATCTTATTTTACCCCCCCCCCCCCCCGGGCCAGTGCTTGTCTAAGTGTTGGTCCAAACTGAGCGATGTCCGGTGCCCCCTGGGCAACCAGGGTCTATGCCAACCCGACGTCTGGCTCATCCGGTGTGCCCTGAGAATGAGATATGTGCAGCTCCTATCGGGATTTGGCGGCATAGCGGGAGGCTTTGCTGGTTTTGTTTTACCATTGTCGAAATGTCTTGTAAACCGGGATTCCGAGTCTGATCGGGTCTTCCTGGGAGAAGGTATATCCTTCGTTTATCGCGAGAGCTTATCATGGGCTAAGTTGGGACACCCCTGCAGGGTATAATCTTTCGAAAGCCGTGCCTGCGGTTATAGGCAGATGGGAATTTGTTAATGTCCGGTTGTAGATAACTTGACACCAGATCCGAATTAAAACGCATCAACCGCGTGTGTAGCCGTGATGGTCTCTTTTCGGTGGAGTCCGGGAAGTGAACACGGTTTCTGGGTTATGTTTGACGTAAGTAGGAGTTCAGGATCACTTCTTGATCATTGCTACTTTCACGATCGTTCCTTTGCTCTCTTCTTGCTCTTATTTGTGTATGTTAGCCACCATATATGCTTAGTCGCTGCTGCAACCTCACCACTTTACCCCTTCCTTTCCCTTTAAGCTTTGCTAATCTTGATACCCATGGTAATGGGATTGCTGAGTCCTCGTGGCTCACAGATTACTACAACAACAGTTGCAGGTACAGGTTATGCGATGATCATGACGCGAGAGCGATGCTTGCTTGCGTTGAGTTCTTCTTCTGCTTCTTCGATCAGGGGATAGGTTCCAGGTCGGCAGCCTGGGCTAGCAGGGTGGATGTCGTTTGAGTTTCTATTTGTGTTTCATCCGTAGTCGGATGATGCTCTTTTGTATTATGATGTTGTATTCGTGTGGCATTGTATGCCTATTGTATGTATCCCCATCTATTATGTAATGTTGATGTAATGATATCCACCTTGCAAAAGCATTTCAATATGCGGGTCTATCCTTGGTGGGACCTTCGAGTTCCTTTTGGATAGGGTCGCATATTGGGCGTGACAAAACTAGTGGAATCGGTCAACCCGTGACACAGTTTAGTGACTCCGAGATTGCTAGGGTTTCACTGAGAGTCGAACTCGGTCACACCGATTTGCAAGTTTTGGTCAGACCGAAAATTACAAGTGCAATGGCCTAAGCCAAATCGGTGAGACCGATTTCCACAACTCGGTCGGTCCGAGATGAGTTCGGTGGAAACCTAACCCTAAATTTTCGAATCAAAACTAATCTAAAGGAAGTTTTCTCTGGATAGATTGATCCCATTCATGGTAAGAATCATGGCATTGTCTTTGTGCTAAGAATCAGAGGTAAAAGATTGCACAAAGAGTTGAACTCATACCCTAACTTGGCGATGAGCTTGCTACGGTGGCAACAGTGGTGAAGATTTCCGTTGATGGCGACCAGCAGCGGGAGGTCGCTGGCAATGAGAGGACAATCTGGAGACCCGAGTCGGTAGAGTAGGACACGCGTGGGGGAATAGGTTTCAGAGAAATTTCGAAAATTTGACCCGGCGGTATATATATCCTGACCCTATCGGTGTGACCGAGTGGAACAACTCGGTGGCACCGAGATGCAGAATCGCAAGCGGTTACTACAACTCGGTGTGACCGAATGGTTCTATTCGGTTGCACCGAGAGTGAAACCCTAGATCAACTCAGTGAACTCGGTATAACCGAAAAGGATGAATCGATCGGACCAAAATGCACAGAGAGGTTTTGGAAGTTTAAGTCTGTGATGAATCGGTGACTCCGGGTGCTCCTTGCCCAGAGGGTTTGAATCTGACTTGATCAAACTTTGTGATGTAGCATGAATAGAGTTTGAGACAAGAAAAGCATAGATAGCTAGAGGAAGTTCTTAGGCATTCTTATCCATCCATTTGGCAAAAGAAGAAGAGCCAAACAATCAAAGCAACAAATGGATGTCCTCGAATGAGAAAAGTATGCAATCAACATGCTCACACAATAAAATGGCAAATGAAATATGTGACAAAGCATGCACAATCACTCTAGCATCTATCAAGCAATTGGCGATGACTAGGTCACCTATATTTGAGTATATTGACTTAGGAGTCAAATGAGAACATTTGATCATAGGTCATACTCATCATTTAAGCACAAGTGGGGTTACCACTTTTACATAAAGCATTGTTGTGTTCACACCATTAGAATTGCTTTAGCCCAATTCTTAGAGTAAAGCTCCCCTAGATGTGATATCCCCCTTAAGAGGGATGAACTAACCTTGGGTTTTGTCGATGATAACTTCATCTAGATGTTGAAGATGTGGATGCTCATCGTTGATGTAGATCATTTGGAGCAATCCATTGGAGTGAGTTGCACTTTCAATACCTACATGGGTTAGTCCCACAAGGAACAAACAAGGATATCCGTAGACATAGAGTGAAACACACACATGATGATGTCCATGAATGCATTAGTTTACCTTCTCCCTTGTCTTACCAACAAGAGGGTTTGTGACTCGTTGAACTAGTGCAAGATGTGGAAGTTGTTTGCACTTGTCCTTGCCAAAAATGAATATGAGTGAAGTATGTTGGCAGAGTCACCCTCAAGAGCTCTCTAGTTCTTCTTCTTAGGGATCCACGTCATCTTGATGGGAATCCTTGGGGTTGTAGATGTACTTGATGAGTAGAACTTGATGTAGACTTGGGAACCCACTTGACCAAGGCATTTGGAGCATCTTCAAATGCATCAATTCCTCTTGAAGCTTGTCCTTGCCTTTTAGCTTGTGGTCTTGTGGTGGAAGATCATCTTGAGCTTGTGCTCCCTTAAAGAGAGTAGGATCGTACATCTCTTGTTGAGGAACAAACTTCGTCTTGGGGTATTGATCTTATTCCCACTCAACTCCATTGGCATTGAACTTTTGTTCAAAACCAACACCTTGATTCTTTCGGTGCCTTCCTTGCTTGCGTACAATTTCCTCAAATTGTTTACTTCTGGCAAGGCTCTTGTAAACACCTTTCTCTATAATTCCCTTCAATGAGCTGTTTTCTTACTCAAGTGTAACTTGGCTAAGAGAATCATTAGTGGAATCAAGAGAACTACTAGAAGCAACAATATTAGATTTAGCATGATTACTATTACTACTAGAAGAAGAATCTTTCTTACTCTTGTTGCTAGATTTTACTTGTGGCATGTAAGTAGACAAGAGTAAACGCTTGGAAATGTAAGAACTTTTCTTCCAAAGGTCATCATTCTTGGCTTTTAAGAACTCATGTTCTTGCCCAAGATTGAGCTTCTCAAAGCATAGCTTCTCATGAGTTTTTAAAAGTTCTCGATGATCTTCCAAAGTAGTTTAATGAGATAACTTAAGAGTGTTTAGTTCTTTAGTTAGATGCTCAATCTCCTTATCATTGTCATTCGTTTCATCTTGATTAGCATAATTAATAGCATTTTCATCATAGTATTCATCACTAGAGTTGTCAACAAGTAAACCATCATCACCTAGCAAATCATCTTCATCACTATTGAAATCAACATACTTGGGGTGTGATACCTTGGGGCCTTTAGCCATGAAGCATCTTCCAATTCCTTCATTTGGTGACTCAAATATGACATAGGATTTGGTTGACACAAGTGCTAGACCGGCAACACCTTCATCTTGAGTATATTCGGAGTCGGAATGGTGGTCGGAACCAGATACCCATTCACCAACATGAGCTTGATGTCTTCGTTTTGTGTAGCTCCTTGATGACTTGTCCTTCCTTTCCGAATCCTTGCTTTTTCGAGAGGTTCTTTGTTCATAGCGATCATCCCTACTCCTCTCTCTTGGAGGTGATTCTTCCCTTTTGCTTCTCCTTTTAGGTGAGTCTTCTATTATTTTGTAGGGAGCCGTGCACTCATTGGAGTAGTGTCCGGGTATTCCACAATTGTAGCAATTTCGCTCACGACTAGAAGATCTTTTATCATTGTAGGACCTTGACTTGGAACTTCTTTCCTTGCTTCTACTCTTGTAGAGTTTGTTGAAGTTATGCACCATTAAAATCAATTCTTCATTGACGGCTTGTTTCTAACTTGATGATGTAGGAGCATCACATGAGGCTTTGTAAGCACCTCTAGACTTGTTGTGAAGCTCTTCTTTATCCTTGAGTGACATCTCATGAGGAACAATTCTTCCAGTGACTTCGGTTGGCTTGAGATCTTTGTAATTTGGCATCATTTGGATCAAAGTGCACATCGTATGATATTTTGCATCCAAGGCTCTTAGGATCTTCTTGATGATGAATTTGTTGGTCAATTCTTCACTTCCTAAGCCGACAATCTCATTTGTGATGAGAGCAAGCCTAGAGTATATTTCAGCGACACATTCACCATCCTTCATTTTGAACTTGTCAAGTTGACTTTGAAGCACATCCAACTTGGATTCCTTGACGGAGTTCGTACCTTCGTGCATATCAATCAAAGTATCCCAAATTTCCTTTGCATTCTCAAGAGGCTGATTTTGTCGAATTCTTCGGGGCACAATACGTTGAAGAGGATATCACAAGCTTGAGCATTGTATTGCAACATCTTCAATTCTTCTGCAGTAGCTTCATGATTCCATTCTCTCCCATCAAATAATCCACCTTGCAAACCAATACACACAATAGCCCAAACAGCGGGGTTATGTCCAAGAATATGCATTTTCATCTTATGTTTCCAACTAGCAAAATTAGTACCATCAAAGTAAGGACCTCTACGGTGGCAATTTCCCTCGCTAGACGTCATACTCTCCTAGGTTGTGAAACCAAGGATATGATCACCAAAGCTATGGAAATCAAGGTAAATGGAGACCAAAGATCTGATACCACTTGTAGGATCAAAAGTATGTCTAGAGGGGGTGATTAGACTACTTGACCAAATAAAAACCTAGCCTTTTCCCAATTTTAATTCTTGGCAGATTTTAGCAACCTAGCACTAGTCAAGCAATCAACCTACACATGCAATCCTAAGAGTATAGCGGCGGAATGTAAATCATTGCATATGAAGGTAAAGGGGAGGAGTTTGGAGGGAGCAAACGCAATGTTGACACGAATTTTGGCGTGGTTCCGATAGGTGGTGTTATCGTACATCCACGTTGATGGAGACTTCAACCCACAAAGGGTAACGGCCGTGCGAGTCCATGGAGGGCTCCACCCACAAAGGGTCCATGAAGAAGCAACCTTGTCTATACCACCATGGCCATCGCCCACGAAGGACTTGCCTCACTTGGGTAGACCTTCCCAAAGTAGGCAATCTCCTTGCCCTTACAAACTCCTTGGTTCAACTCCACAATTTGATGGAGGCTCCCAAGTGACACCTAACCAATCTAGGAGACACCACTCTCCAAAAGGTAATAAATGGTGTGTTGATGATGAACTCCTTGCTCTTGTGCTTCAAATGATAGTCTCCCCAACACTCAACTCTCTCTCTCTCTCATAGATTTGGCTATGGTGGAAAGATGATTTGAGTGGAAAGCAACTTGGGGAAGGCTAGAGATCAAGATTTGTGGTTGGAATGGAATGTCTTACTCTCAACACATGAGTAGGTGGTTCTCTCTTAGAAAATGAATGTTGGAAGCGTAGGCATGTTCTGATTGCTCTCTCTACGAATGAAGAGTGGGTGGAGGGGTATATATAGCCTCCACACAAAATCTAACCGTTACTGTCAGGACCCCGACTCGATGTCACATCGATCTAGCCGGTAACACCTCATATCACTTTGCGGCCTCACGCACGGTATCCCCACGGGTGTCGCCTTACCTTTGCCCGGGACCGTTTGCGCCTTTTAGCTCACGTATATGATAGTGTCGCTAGCATCCATATGATAAGGAGCCCGGGCTGACATGACTAGTCGTAAACCCAAAGTGGCACAGACTTACAGGGACAGGCATCCATGACCCAGCTTCGAACGTGTCGGTCATCAGCAAGTGGGTCCGGGCTGTAGCACTGGGCTAGCAGGACTCCGGTAAACCGGGCTGTAGCGGGCTAACAGGACTCCGGTACTCAATGCGTGACATTTCCCCGAAGGGACAGACACAGGAACGAAGAAGGACACATGCCGGCCAGCCTAAGTGTTCCAGAGCAGTAGCAAGCTACCATGGCTCAGCGGTAACACTAGGAGACATTTCCCGGTAAGAGAGGCTACTAAAGATAAACAACTAGGTAGTCAGATCCCACACATACCAAGCATTTCAATCATACACACAATATGCTCGATATGTGCAAATACAACGAAGCATCACAACATGACTCTACGACACAAGTACTTTATTTAAGGCTCAGGGAGCCATACATAACATACACAAAGGTACGGGTCTCACGACCCAACATTCAAGTCATACAGTCATACAAACCAGCAGCGGAAGTAACTTGTCTGAGTACAGACAACTAGTAAAATAAAAGAGGCTTGGAAAGCCTAGCTATACTACGTGGTCCTTCACAAGCTCAGGGTCACCACCTGGGCCTTTAGCCTACTCGTTGATGTCAACGTCTACATAGAACCCATCAGAAGGGGTTGCAGCGTCTTCTGTAAAAATGTAAATTATAGCAACATGAGTACAAAGGTACTCAGCAAGACTTACATCAGATCCTACATACATGCATATTATCAAGAAGGGTTGGTGGAGTTATTGCAGCAAGCCAGCTTTGACTCTTGGCTAGACTATCCTACGATACTTCAACTTGAAATGGTTTTGCGCACACGAGTCCACTACTCACCACTTCAATACACTACCGAGGATCCGCCTCCGTCTTCCTACGGAAGAGCCATCCTCGGCACTCACACTTATCTTGAGGCTTTTAGTAGTTTCCATTTACTTGTCTATGAACTGTATAGGCAACCAAGTAGTCCTTTACCGCGGACGCGGCTATTCGAATAGATCATGTTAACCCTGCAGGGGTGTACTTCTTCATACACGCTCTCACCACTTACCGTCGTTTACACGACATGTACTCGGCAACCTTCAAGCGGAAGCCCAACGTGGGTGTCGGCCACGACCTACCTAACCACCTAAGCCTCCAGTCCAGGTTTATCGCCTATCCAGGTTCCATCCGCAGGGAGTCCGGCCGAGGTTTCCCATACGGCCCCGAACGATGTGAACAGGGTTCCCGAGATACCTAACGGGTATTCGGTACACCGTGCCACGTACCTACCGCATCACAGCCCACCCCTACGGTCAGCGCTGTCCACGGCCTCCAGTAGGCTACAAACACCAGAAACTACTTGCAACTCCTGGACGGAGAACTAGGGTGAATAAGAAGCCGAGAGGGTCCATTGGTTTCGGGCCCAATGCATGGTAGTAGCTGATTCTTAAATCACACATACAGATCTCAGTGCTTAAGGTCGGCTTCAATGAAACAACCCACCATGTACTCCTACATGGCCTCTCATCGATACCTTTACCAAATCGTGTTCACCACACCACTCTCATTACCGACATAATCATTTCACTCTAGCCCATCACCCAGATGAACCAGACCTGACACGACTCTAAGCATAGCAGGCATAGCAAGGTAGGAACAACACATACATATGGCTCAATCAACTCCTACACATGCTAGTGGGTTTCATCTAGTTACTGTGGCAATGACAGGTCATGCAGAGGAAATGGGTTCAACTACCGTAGCACACAGCAGTTTGAAACGCGTTGTCTTAATGCAGTAAAAGAGAGCAGGAGCGAGAACATGGGATTGTATCGATATGATCAAATGGTTGGTTGCTTGCCTGATGGTTCGATGCACTGATACGGTTCTTCGTTAGGGTAATCACGGTACTCCTCGGAGGCAGAACCTGTCGCAAAGGACACCGATACACAACCATCACCAAACAATGTGCAACAATATGATGCATGCATGAAACATGGCAATATGAGTGTGTTGGGCTAATGCAACTAAAACCAGAAGGGTTTGAACAAATTTGAATCAAAGATTCAAATTTCAAACTCAAACATGGCCTTTTAAAGTGCTTTTCCTTGTTCTGCTTAAAACATCAATTTAACTTGTTTGATCATGCATGAAAATAGTACAGATGGATAGATTGGATTTTTCTGATCATTTTTCATATATAATTTGTCTGAATTTGGAGTTACAGAATAAAAGTTATGAATTTTTGAAGTTTAAATAATATTCTGGAATTTCCTGATTTAAATTAAATCCAGAAATATATATATTGCGCCAGCATGATGTCAGCATGACGTCAGTGGTCAACTGCGGCTGGCTGGGGTCAAACCTGACGTGTGGGGTCCACACGTCAGTGACAGGGGGGTTAAACAGGGTTAATTTAATCCTAATTAGGAATTAGTGGCGCTGGGGCCCACTGGTCAGTGTCAGGGGGTTAACTAACAGTGATTAGCACTAATCTGACCAACCTGGCCGACGGGGCCCACGCGTCAGTGACCCTGGGGGGGTCAAACCCCAGGTCAAACAGGTCAAACCCACCGGCGACATGACGCCGGCGAGGCCCGAGACGGCGGCGCGATACGGAAACGCGCTACAGGGCACGGGCGAGGCCGTGCTTGGGCTCGTTGGAGAGCCCTTGCTCCCGCGCGTCGAACGGTGGTGGTGGCCGTGCCTGAGGTGGCCGGTACCGATGACGGCGAGCTCGTGAGCGGCGGCCGGAGTTCGGGTGCGGTCGGGATCGGCGCTGCTGCTCGCAGGCGAGGGAGCTGAGGCGCTGGAGGGACTCTACGGGTCGCGGCAAGCACAACGGGTGCACGCCCGTGACCAAATGGTCACCGGAGCTGCGTCGACGGCGAGCTCGGCGACGGCGGAGGTTCGGCCGTGGTGGGAAACGGGGTTACGGTGCGGGAACGAGGGGGAAAAGAGGGGGAAACGGTGGCGGAGCTCACCGCGGTTGCAGTGGGCGTCGAAGCGGGCTCGGGGACGCGCTGGAGACGGCGAATCAACGGCGATGGTGGTCGGAGCCCGAGGAGGAAGACGATGGCGTGGAGGCGATGCAGAGCTTCCCGAGGGGCTTGGCTTGGTGGGGAGGAAGAGGGGGTCGCGGCGGAGCTCCTGAGCTCAGCGGAGGGCAAGGGGTGGCCGGTGACGGCTGCTATGGCGAACGGCGGCGATGGTGGTGTTCGGCCGTGAGAGAGAGAGCGAGGGAGAGGAGGGGAAGAACCGAGGGAGAGTGAGAGAGAAGGGGGGAGGGCGTGGCGTCGTTCCAGGCCATCCAGACGAGGAGGGGAGGGGCAGGCAGGCAGGCGAGCAGGTGGCGTGGCGCGGTGGCGCGCGCAGCGCGCCGGGCACACTCCTCCCTCTGTCAAGGACGAAGACGACAGAGGAGGAGGTGGGCTGGGCCGGCCAGCTGGCTGGGCCAGAGGCGCCAGGTAAAAGGCCCAGGTAAGGTTTCTCCCTTTTATTTATTTCTGTTTTCTAATTTCTGACATTTGTTTTGATTTAAATAAAATATTAAATCATTTTATAACCTTATGCCAATTTTTGCAGGAGCTAGATATATTATTCCAGAGCTCCCCAACAGGTGGCATAATTTTTGGACATATTAATATATAACTAATATATTTCCAATGCAAATATTTATGCATTAATTCCAAATGCCCAAAATAAATACCTATGAGCTCTTAAAAATATTGGTTTGATTTTTATCTCTGTCCAATATTTTCAGAGAGCAACATGAGCATTTTCTTGGACCCTTTTGGAGAAATTTTTATTTGGGTCATTTTCAAAATGATTCTGAGGGTTTCCACAAATCCCCATTTCAAATTAAATGGAATTTTAAACATGATGCACACACTCTGATGCATGACTAGCTAGGGTGTGACAACTCACCCCCACTCAAAAGAATCTCGTCCCGAGATTTGGGTTCCTCCGGGAAGAAGGCGGGATACTCGAGTCGAAGACGATCCTCCCTTTCCCAAGTTGCTTCATCCTCAGAATGGTGCGACCATTGAACTTTGAGAAACTTGATATTATGACGTCGGGTGGTACGTTCGGCCTGATCGAGGATACGAATGGGGTACTCTCGATATGTAAGATTATCTTGGAGATCAAGCGTTTCGTGGTCCACTCCACGGATAGGATCCGAGAAGCAACGCCTGAGTTGAGAAACGTGGAAGACATCGTGGACTCTGGAGAGGTGCGGAGGTAGTTCCAACTGGTAGGCAACTTCTCCTCGTTTGGCAAGAATGCGAAAAGGTCCAATGTAACGAGGAGCCAATTTGCCTTTGATACCGAAACGATGGGTTCCCTTCAGAGGGGTGACCCGAAGATAAGCCTTCTCGTCAACCTCGAAAGTCATAGCCTTATGTTTTCGGTCATATTGACTCTTTTGACGAGATTGGGCTGTTTTCAACTTTTCACGAACGATACGAACTTGTTCTTCTGCTTCCTGAATCATATCCGGGCCAAAGAATTGTCTTTCCCCGGTCTCTGACCAGTTAAGGGGTGTTCGACACCGTCGTCCATAGAGAACTTCAAAAGGGGCTTTACCCAAGCTAGATTGATAGCTGTTGTTGTAAGCGAATTCGGCAAATGGAAGGCACTTCTCCCAGTCCATTCCGAATGAGATAACAGAGGCTCGAAGCATGTCTTCTAGAATCTGGTTGACGCGTTCCACTTGACCACTCGACTGAGGGTGGAAGGCGGTGCTAAAGGAGAGACGGGTTCCCATAGCATTTTGGAAACTTTCCCAAAATCGAGAGGTGAAAAGACTTCCTCGATCCGAGTTAATTTCCAAAGGAACACCATGGAGGGACACTATTCGGGAGATGTATAAGTCTGCCAGCTGACTAGCGGTTATACTCTCACGAACAGGTAAGAAATGGGCTACTTTGGAAAGACGATCGACCACGACGAAAATAGCATTATTCCCTCTCTTGGTCCTGGGAAAACCGGTAATGAAATCCATACCAATTTTATCCCATTTCCATTCAGGAATAGCTAAGGGTTGAAGGGTGCCAGCAGGCCGTTGATGCTCTGCTTTTACACGACGACAGACGTCGCAATTAGCAATATACTGAGCAATTTCTCTCTTCATCCTAGTCCACCAGAACCTCTGGCGTAGGTCCTGATACATCTTAGTACTACCGGGATGAATGGTGAGAGGAGATTCATGAGCTTCCTTAAGGATCAATCGCCTCAGGTTTCGCACTTTGGGAACCACTAGTCGATTCCCGAAGTATACGACCCCTTGATCATTAATGGAGAAGCAATTCGCAATTCCTTTCTGGATGTTTCTCTTGATGCGGGAAATTCCCGGATCTACCTTCTGTGCTTTGATAATCTGATCCGTAAGGGTAGGTTTTGCCACCAAGGTGGAAAGAAAACCTTGAGGTACAATGTGAAGGTTAAGCTTCCGAAATTCCTCATGGAGAAGCGGTTGACTTTGTTGTAACATCAGGTTGTTACAATAAGATTTACGACTTAGCGCATCAGCCATGACGTTGGCTTTCCCTGGGGTGTAGGTTATTCCTAAGTCGAAGTCTGTGATCAACTCAACCCAACGTCTTTGCCTGAGATTCAGATCCGGTTGGGTGAAAATGTACTTCAGACTTTGGTGATCAGTGAATATTTCGCAACGATTACCGAGGAGGTAATGTCGCCAGGTCTTAAGTGCATAGACTACGGCTGCAAGCTCTAGATCATGAGTAGGATAATTCTCCTCATGTGGGTGCAATTGCCGTGAAGCGTAGGCAATTACGTGTCGATCTTGCATGAGAATGCAACCTAGTCCTTGTCGCGAGGCGTCGCAGTAGATAACAAAGTCCTTGGAGAAGTCTGGCGGTACCAGTACGGGAGCAGAAGTCAGGCGTCTTTTCAGTTCCTGAAAGCTGTGCTCACATTGTGGAGTCCATTCGAACTTCTTATCTTTCTTGAGGAGTTCGGTTAGAGGTTTAGCAACCTTGGAGAAGTTCTCGACAAAGCGACGACAATAGCTCGCTAAGCCCAGAAAACTCCGAACTTGCTTGACCGATTCAGGTGGAGTCCAATTAAGGACGGCTTGAACTCGCTCAGGGTTAACAGCAATACCTTTACCAGATATTACATGACCCAGATAGGTCACTTCTGACAACCAGAATTCACATTTAGAAAATTTGGCATAAAGGCGATGCTCTCGAAGTTTCTTCAACACTAGCCTTAGATGTTCGGCATGTTCTTCCTCGTTCTTGGAGTAGATGAGTATATCATCGAGGTAAACCACGACGAATTTATCCAAATACTCCATGAAGATTGAGTTCATTAACCGAGAAAAGGTGGCTGGAGCGTTGGTTAATCCGAAGGACATGACGGTGTACTCGTATTGGCCATAACGAGTAACAAAGGCCGTTTTAGGAATGTCCCCGTTTCTGATTTTGATTTGATGGTAGCCCAACCTCAAATCCATCTTGGAGAAGACTGAGGATCCAGCGAGCTGATCATACAGGTCGTTGATCCTGGGAAGCGGATATTTGTTCTTGATTGTGACCAAATTGACAGGTCGGTAATCTACAACCATCCGGTCCGTACCATCCTTCTTCTTGACGAATAGGACGGGGCAAGCCCACGGAGATGAGCTAGGTCGGATGAAACCCTTTTTCAAGGACTCATCGAGTTGTTTCTTAAGCTCGGCTAGTTCTAGTGGTGCCATCTTATAAGGTCTTCTAGCAATCGGAACGGTTCCTGGAATGAGGTCTATTACGAACTCAACATCCCTGTCAGGTGGAACACCTGGCAATTCCTCTGGGAAGACATCCGGGAAGTCACGGACTACCGGAACGTCCTCAAGGTCTGGCAAAGGGCTGGCGTTAAGAGAATATAATTGTCGCTTGGCTATTCGGGTCAAGACATTGACTATCTTCCCCGAAGGATGGGTGAGTTGAACAGTCCTAGAGAAGCAATCAATTTTGGCTTGATGAGCTGACATCCAGTCCATACCCAAAATGATATTAATATCTGAAAATTTAAGGGCTATCAAAGATGCAAGGAAAACAAGTCTGTCGACTTGGATTTCATTTCCATGGCTTACTCTAGAAGTTTGCCATTTGGATCCCGGAGTTTGAATTACCATAGAGGTTGGCATATCACCGAATGCGACGTTATGCAAACGAGCATAGTTTTCAGATATAAAAGAATGAGAGGCTCCTGTATCGAAAAGAACAGATGCCGGGTGGCAATTAACAAGAAGCGTACCGAGAACGACGTTGGGATCCTCTTGAGCTTCTTCGGCAGAGATACAGTTGACATGGCCACGTGAGGCGGTGGCCGGCTTGGCGTGGAACACTTTCCCTGTCGGCTTGCCACGGCCAACAGCTTTAGCAGACTGGTTGGGGTTGGTCTGGGGACACTCACGCATATAGTGACCAGATTCCCCACACTTGAAACAAGTCACGGAACTGGTACGTGGAGGAGCATTGTTGGTTGGACCCCCATAGGGCTTGGCCGGTGCAGACTGTTGAACAGGGCGAGGCGCCTGGAAAGATGGCCTCGGTGTGAACCTGGGTGGCAGGGCGGTGTTGGGTACCCACACGCGGCGCTTCTGAGGACCAGCACCGGATGAGGAACCCATGTCACGGCCATGCTTGCGTGTTGCGTCATAGTCAGTCTGACCAGTTTCAGCACTGATGGCTTTGTTGACAAGTTTCTGAAAAGATGTGCACTCATGCAGACGGAGGTCGCGGCGAAGCTCAGGACTAAGTCCCTTACGGAACCTTGCTTGCTTCTTGGCGTCAGTAGACACTTCCTCAGTTGCATATCGTGCGAGGTTACCAAACTCCCTGCTGTAAGCATCCACAGAAAGTCGGCCTTGGGTGAAACTGCAAAATTCCTCACGTTTACGGTCCATGAGACCCTCCGGAATGTGATGTTCACGGAAAGCCTCGCTGAATTCAGCCCAAGTAGTGACATGGCCCGCCGGGCGCATAGCTCCATAATTCTCCCACCATAGACTGGCGGGGCCTTCAAGATGATATGCAGCAAAGGTGACCTTGTCAGCCTCCGCTACCAGCGCGGAACGCAGTTTGTGAGAGATACTGCGAAGCCAGTCATCAGCGTCGAGAGGCTCGACGGAGTGGTGGAACGTGGGTGGATGTAATTTGATAAAATCACTGAGTGACACCACGTTAGTCCTCTGATGGTGTGCGTGTTCTGTTCAATACGCTCCAACAAACGGTTGGTCTCCCGCTTGTTTCTCTCAGCTTCCATCATAACCTCGGCTAGGGAAGGAGGATGAGGCAGATTTGCATCCCTGACTTCACTGCCTTCGGCCTGCTCTTGAGGAGCAGGGTTAGTGCGCGTGTTGACCATCCTAGGTAAACAAGACAATGATTTAGTCAGGATGATAAAATTCCGACATAGGATACAAAATGTAAGGAATAACTCGAAATGCAAGATGATCATCCGTATGACATGGTAGATACAGAAACTGCTTCTTTATTCCATCGTCATACACACCATACAGGGTTTAGTACAAGACCAAACAAAGTACTATTACGGTGAAAAGAGGATTACATCTCATCGGAGGCATCCCAAGCTCCTATACATTATTTTTCTACACCTCCGGAAAGAGTACAAACTAGGTCATATCCCACGAGTCACGCGGGACGATAGACGACACAGCTAGTGCGAACTAGTGATACTACCACTAACTCAGACCGATCCGTAGTAGTCCTCGTAGAAGTCACCTCCATAGCCTGGAAGCTCAACATGATCATCCGGAAACAGACGATCTCGCGGAGCTTGTGGACCATAGGGGCTAGGATGAGGTCTTGGACCAACAGACGGTGGCCTGCGGGGACCGCGAGGTGGGGTGATGCCTCCTACATCACGCCAACCCATCACGTCTGGCAGAGCAGATCTCACAGGATAGAGATCGCGCATATCTGAATATCCAGCTTGCACCGCCGGTGCGAACCGAGTCAAAGTGGCCCAGTGGTCAGCACGGGTATTGAAGAGCTCTAACCTCAAGGCCCGATTTTCACGGTCCTTATCCTCGAGCATCTCAGCAGTGGTGCGAGTCCGTGAATCCTCCTGGGTGGGGTCAGCATAGATAGCCTGGAGATACCCTTGTGCTCCCGGAAGTGATCCTGGCATATACCGGAAATCAGAGTCCCGAAATAGACCAGATCTGACTCGCATGATGGTCATCATAGAGTAGGCGGCGTCCTGCACAGCCATCTCAATGGTAACCCCGAGTCCATAGGAGCAGTGAAGGGGCTCGGTGGATCCAGGATAAGATGGAAATATCCTGACAGTGCAGAGATACTGGCTTTGATTGAAGTCCCGAAATTGCTCTTCGACCGTGTACTCAGGATACCAGCGGTATCCAGCCTCAGTCATTACCCTGACCAACTTGGCAGTATGGCCGGGTACATCTAGGCATCGAGTCAGGCGAACCACTTGATTGAGGTCGCGAGTGGCCATCTGAAAGCACAATCATAATGCAAAGGCATTAGAATTTCTAGCAAAATTTCGGCAGCATAACAGCTGTAAATGCTCAAGAAGGATTTTGAGACATTTGACAAGGATTTCATACACACTCAACATCATCATATCAAAGTTCTGAGACCATCCTAGCAACATAATATGGTAGAAGAACTGAACTAGGCTTGTATCCATCAAACCTATAAGGTACTACTGATTAGTAACACGTGATCCTGATAGAGAGAATAGATCCTAATTCCTTAACCCCCGGTGGAAGAATGGACTGACTCAGATCAGAATGTCATAAGATAAAGGAGTAAAAAGAGCCTTACGTTCCAACCCACAAACAATTCCCCTACATATAACTAAAGAATTTCTAGACTCAACATCGACCAGTTTGGCTTGGAGAACCTACAGGCAGTCCGGCTCTGATGCCAACGCTGTCAGGACCCCGACTCGATGTCACATCGATCTAGCCGGTAACACCTCATATCACTTTGCGGCCTCACGCACGGTATCCCCACGGGTGTCGCCTTACCTTTGCCCGGGACCGTTTGCGCCTTTTGGCTCACGTATATGATAGTGTCGCTAGCATCCATATGATAAGGAGCCCGGGCTGACATGACTAGTCGTAAACCCAAAGTGGCACAGACTTACAGGGACAGGCATCCATGACCCAGCTTCGAACGTGTCGGTCATCAGCAAGTGGGTCCGGGCTGTAGCACTGGGCTAGCAGGACTCCGGTAAACCGGGCTGTAGCGGGCTAACAGGACTCCGGTACTCAATGCGTGACATTTCCCCGAAGGGACAGACACAGGAACGAAGAAGGACACATGCCGGCCAGCCTAAGTGTTCCAGAGCAGTAGCAAGCTACCATGGCTCAGCGGTAACACTAGGAGACATTTCCCGGTAAGAGAGGCTACTAAAGATAAACAACTAGGTAGTCAGATCCCACACATACCAAGCATTTCAATCATACACACAATATGCTCGATATGTGCAAATACAACGAAGCATCACAACATGACTCTACGACACAAGTACTTTATTTAAGGCTCAGGGAGCCATACATAACATACACAAAGGTACGGGTCTCACGACCCAACATTCAAGTCATACAGTCATACAAACCAGCAGCGGAAGTAACTTGTCTGAGTACAGACAACTAGTAAAATAAAAGAGGCTTGGAAAGCCTAGCTATACTACATGGTCCTTCACAAGCTCAGGGTCACCACCTGGGTCTTTAGCCTACTCGTTGATGTCAACGTCTACATAGAACCCATCAGAAGGGGTTGCAGCGTCTTCTGTAAAAATGTAAATTATAGCAACATGAGTACAAAGGTACTCAGCAAGACTTACATCAGATCCTACATACATGCATATTATCAAGAAGGGTTGGTGGAGTTATTGCAGCAAGCCAGCTTTGACTCTTGGCTAGACTATCCTACGATACTTCAACTTGAAATGGTTTTGCGCACACGAGTCCACTACTCACCACTTCAATACACTACCGAGGATCCGCCTCCGTCTTCCTACGGAAGAGCCATCCTCGGCACTCACACTTATCTTGAGGCTTTTAGTAGTTTCCATTTACTTGTCTATGAACTGTATAGGCAACCAAGTAGTCCTTTACCGCGGACGCGGCTATTCGAATAGATCATGTTAACCCTGCAGGGGTGTACTTCTTCATACACGCTCTCACCACTTACCGTCGTTTACACGACATGTACTCGGCAACCTTCAAGCGGAAGCCCAACGTGGGTGTCGGCCACGACCTACCTAACCACCTAAGCCTCCAGTCCAGGTTTATCGCCTATCCAGGTTCCATCCGCAGGGAGTCCGGCCGAGGTTTCCCATACGGCCCCGAACGATGTGAACAGGGTTCCCGAGATACCTAACGGGTATTCGGTACACCGTGCCACGTACCTACCGCATCACAGCCCACCCCTACGGTCAGCGCTGTCCACGGCCTCCAGTAGGCTACAAACACCAGAAACTACTTGCAACTCCTGGACGGAGAACTAGGGTGAATAAGAAGCCGAGAGGGTCCATTGGTTTCGGGCCCAATGCATGGTAGTAGCTGATTCTTAAATCACACATACAGATCTCAGTGCTTAAGGTCGGCTTCAATGAAACAACCCACCATGTACTCCTACATGGCCTCTCATCGATACCTTTACCAAATCGTGTTCACCACACCACTCTCATTACCGACATAAACATTTCACTCTAGCCCATCACCCAGATGAACCAGACCTGACACGACTCTAAGCATAGCAGGCATAGCAAGGTAGGAACAACACATACATATGGCTCAATCAACTCCTACACATGCTAGTGGGTTTCATCTAGTTACTGTGGCAATGACAGGTCATGCAGAGGAAATGGGTTCAACTACCGTAGCACACAGCAGTTTGAAACGCGTTGTCTTAATGCAGTAAAAGAGAGCAGGAGCGAGAACATGGGATTGTATCGATATGATCAAATGGTTGGTTGCTTGCCTGATGGTTCGATGCACTGATATGGTTCTTCGTTAGGGTAATCACGGTACTCCTCGGAGGCAGAACTTGTCGCAAAGGACACCGATACACAACCATCACCAAACAATGTGCAACAATATGATGCATGCATGAAACATGGCAATATGAGTGTGTTGGGCTAATGCAACTAAAACCAGAAGGGTTTGAACAAATTTGAATCAAAGATTCAAATTTCAAACTCAAACATGGCCTTTTAAAGTGCTTTTCCTTGTTCTGCTTAAAACATCAATTTAACTTGTTTGATCATGCATGAAAATAGTACAGATGGATAGATTGGATTTTTCTGATCATTTTTCATATATGATTTGTCTAATTTGGAGTTACAGAATAAAAGTTATGAATTTTTGAAGTTTAAATAATATTCTGGAATTTCCTGATTTAAATTAAATCCAGAAATATATATATTGCGCCAGCATGACATCAGCATGACGTCAGTGGTCAACTGCGGCTGGCTGGGGTCAAACCTGACGTGTGGGGTCCACACGTCAGTGACAGGGGGGTTAAACAGGGTTAATTTAATCCTAATTAGGAATTAGTGGCGCTGGGGCCCACTGGTCAGTGTCAGGGGGTTAACTAACAGTGATTAGCACTAATCTGACCACCTGGCCGACGGGGCCCACGCGTCAGTGACCCTGGGGGGGTCAAACCCCAGGTCAAACAGGTCAAACCCACCGGCGACATGACGCCGGCTAGGCCCGAGACGGCGGCGCGATACGGAAACGCGCTACAGGGCACGGGCGAGGCCGTGCTTGGGCTCGTTGGAGAGCCCTTGCTCCCGCGCGTCGAATGGTGGTGGTGGCCGTGCCTGAGGTGGCCGGTACCGACGACGGCGAGCTCGTGAGCGGCGGCCAGAGTTCGGGTGCGGTCGGGATCGGCGCTGCTGCTCGCAGGCGAGGGAGCTGAGGCGCTGGAGGGACTCTACGGGTCGCGGCAAGCACAACGGGTGCACGCCCGTGACCAAATGGTCACCGGAGCTGCGTCGACGGCGAGCTCGGCGACGGCGGAGGTTCGGCCGTGGTGGGAAACGGGGTTACGGTGCGGGAACGAGGGGGAAAAGAGGGGGAAACGGTGGCGGAGCTCACCGCGGTTGCAGTGGGCGTCGAAGCGGGCTCGGGGACGCGCTGGAGACGGCGAATCGACGGCGATGGTGGTCGGAGCCCGAGGAGGAAGACGATGGCGTGGAGGCGATGCAGAGCTTCCCGAGGGGCTTGGCTTGGTGGGGAGGAAGAGGGGGTCGCGGCAGAGCTCCTGAGCTCAGCGGAGGGCGAGGGGTGGCCGGTGACGGCTGCTATGGCGAACGGCGGCGATGGTGGTGTTCGGCCGTGAGAGAGAGAGCGAGGGAGAGGAGGGGAAGAACCGAGGGAGAGTGAGAGAGAACGGGGGGAGGGCGTGGCGTCGTTCCAGGCCATCCAGACGAGGAGGGGAGGGGCAGGCAGGCAGGCGAGCAGGTGGCGTGGCGCGGTGGCGCGCGCGCGCGCCGGGCACACTCCCCTCCCTCTGTCGAGGACGAAGACGACAGAGGAGGAGGTGGGCTGGGCCGGCCAGCTGGCTGGGCCAGAGGCGCCAGTTAAAAGGCCCAGGTAAGGTTCTCCCTTTTATTTATTTCTGTTTTCTAATTTCTGACATTTGTTTTGATTTAAATAAAATATTAAATCATTTTATAACCTTATGCCAATTTTTGCAGGAGCTAGATATATTATTCCAGAGCTCCCCAACAGGTGGCATAATTTTTGGACATATATTAATATATATAACTAATATATTTCCAATGCAAATATTTATGCATTAATTCCAAATGCCCAAAATAAATACCTATGAGCTCTTAAAAATATTGGTTTGATTTTTATCTCTATCCAATATTTTCAGAGAGCAACATGAGCATTTTCTTGGACCCTTTTGGAGAAATTTTTATTTGGGTCATTTTTCAAAATGATTCTGAGGGTTCCACAAATCCCCATTTCAAATTAAATGGAATTTTAAACATGATGCACACACTCTGATGCATGACTAGCTAGGGTGTGACAGTTACACACAAATTCCCAAACTCGGTGAGACCGAATGGTGAAACTCGATCAGACCGATTCAGGTCAAAATGTGAATGTTACAGTTTTTTCGGTGGGACCGGTATGATCAACTCGATGGGACCTATGTGCTAGGACTAGGGCATAACTTGATCTCGATGAGACCGATCACATGAACTCAGTGGGACCGTTTTCAGTAATAGGCACACAGAGATTTGGTCAGGCAAACTCGGTGGGACCGATCACTCATTTCGGTGAGACCGAAACATTACGAAAAGGAAACAGGGAGTTTGCATTGCGAACTCGGTGGGACCTGAGGGAGTCCTGGATTAGGGGGTGTCCGGATGGCCGGACTATAACCTTTGGCCGGACTCCTAGACTATGAAGATACAAGATTGAAGACTCCGTCCCGTGTCCGGATGGGACTTTCCTTGGCGTGGAAGGCAAGCTTGGCGATACGATATGAAGATCTCCTCCCATTGTAACCGACTCTGTGTAACCCTAGCCCTCTCCGGTGTCTATATAAACCAGAGAGTTTTAGTCCATAGGACGAACAACAATCATACCATAGGCTAGATTCTAGGGTTTAGCCACTCCGATCTCGTGGTAGATCTACTCTTGTACTACCCATATCATCAATATTAATCAAGCAGGAGTAGGGTTTTACCTCCATCGAGAGGGCCTGAATCTGGGTAAAAACATCGTGTCCCTTGTCTCCTGTTACCATCCGCCTAGACGCATATTTCGGGACCCCCTACCCGAGATCCGCCGGTTTTGACACCGACATTGGTGCTTTCATTAAGAGTTCCTCTGTGTCGTCGCCTTTTAGGCCCGATGGTTTCTTCGCTCATCAATCGCGATGCGGTCCGGGATGGGACTTTTCTCCCCGGACAGATCTTCGTATTCGGCGACTTCGCACTGCAGGCTGACTCGTTCGGCCATCTGGAGCAGATCAAGAGTTACGCCCCTGGCCATCAGGTTAGGTTTGGAAGCTTGAACTACACGGCCGACATCCACGGGGACTTGATCTTCGACGGATTCGGGCCACAACCGGGCACACCGCACTGTCATGATGGGCATGATTTAGCTCTGTCATCGGACAACGCCCAGAGTGTCGCTCCGGTGTCCACTCCGACCATTAACTCGGAGCCCACTACACCAGTCGGGGACGGACGGTTAGACGCCACCCCAGAAACTGCAATCTCTATGGTGATAGAGCCGGATACCAGCTTAGTCCCTCGCAAGGCCCGTGACTCCAAGGTGCCGGACTCCGATCCGGACTCCGTAAATCCTGCACCTCTTCCGATTAAGCCCGATTGGGCTCCGGTCATGGAGTTCACCGTTGTGGATGTCTTTCAGCACTCACCTTTCGGCAACATCCTGAATTCGTTAAAGTCTCTCTCTTTGTTAGGAGAGCCTAGGCCGGACTATGGCCAACACAGTTGGGATGCGGACGACGAAGAAATTTGTAGCCCACCCACCACCCACTACGTAGCCACTGTCGACGATTTAACCGACATGCTAGACTTCGACTCCGAAGATACCAACGGTATGAATGCCGATAAAGGAGACGATCAAGTACTAGCACCTATAGGGCTCCGGAAAAACACCTCATCATACGATGTATACATGGTGGACACATGCAACAAAAGTGACTACGAGGAACAAAAGGATGCGGCCAGAGATCGCTCCCCCGAGAAACAATCAAAGCGGCGGCGCAAGCGCAAGGCCAAGCCCCACCTCGACAAAAACCCAGCCATAGAGCAGGGCGACTCAACGGACGATGAACATGCCATCGAGCATCTGTCCAAGCAGGGTGGACAATCCGAACAACCAATCCCCAGGAAGGATAATAGCCCGGACGACCTCACACCGGACAAATTGCTGGAACATCAGAACCTCCACCAAAGGCTCGTCGCCACTGCACGTAGCTTGAAAAAACAGAAGCAGAGGCTCAAGACAACGGAGGATGCACTCAGGATCAGATGGGGCAAGGTACTCAATACCGCACACAAGTACGGCAGTAGTCGCCACACAAAGAGCTATCCGAAGTGGAAACTACTACCGGAATTTGACGAAGAGGCCATAAATCCCCCACAGTCAAAAAATAAGGACGCCACAAGGTTGGATAGACGACCCTACGATCAATCTCACGCGTCAAAGGACGCCGCACTCTATATAGCGCGCGATCTGTCCAAGAATCCGCATCAGAAAACTGGCCCTACCAGATCCATTTATAGGCCAAGAAAGCAAGCTCCAATGAGTGATGCAACGCAAAAAATACCCGAAAATCACGGCACGCCTAAATACAGGGGCGTCGCACACCCCCTATGCTTTACTGATGAGGTGCTAGATCATGAATTCCTAGCCGGATTCAAGCCAGTGAACATAGAACCATACGAAGGAACAACAGACCCTGGAGTCTGGATCGAGGACTACATCCTCCACATACACATGGCCAGAGGAGATGACCTCCACGCCATAAAATACTTACCCCTTAAGCTCAAAGGGACAGCCCGGCATTGGCTTAAAAGCCTTCGCGAGAACACCATGGGAAGTTGGGCAGTGCTTGAGGATGCTTTCCGGGCAAATTTTCAAGGAACCTATGTCCGCCCCCGGATGCAGACGATCTGAGCCATATAACTCAGCAGCCCGGTGAGTCAGCGAGGAAGCTCTGTAACAGATTCCTTATCAAAAAGAATCATATAGTCGACTGTCCGGATGCAGACGCCCTAGCAGCTTTCAAACATAGCATCCGAGACGAATGGCTCGCCACACACCTCGGCCAAGAAAAGCCGCGAACAATGTCCGCGTTAACAAGCCTCATGACCCGCTTCTGTGCAGGAGAGGATAGCTGGCTGGCAAGAAGCAGCACCAGCGACCCGAATACGTCCGAACTCAGAGATGGGAACGGGAAGCCGCGCCGAAACAATGAACCGCGCCGGATAAAGGACAAAAGCCCGATGAGCACGGCAGTAAATGCCGGATTCAAAAGTCCTCGGCAAAATCAGAAAAAGATGCCCCCCAAAGAAGATAGGGACGAGCTATCCAACCTCAACAAAATTTTGGACAAAATATGTCAAATCCACAGCACTCCGGGGAGACCTGCAAACCATACCCACCGAGATTGTTGGGTCTTTAAGCAGTCCGGCAAGCTCAATGCCGAACACAAGGGGCTCAGCACACCAAGCGAAGATGACAATGCACCCCACGAGCAGATCACCGGAGAACAAAAGAAGTTCCCACAAGAAGTCAAGACAGTAAATCTACTTCATGCGACAAAGAAGAATAGAACGACACCTACAATGACACGCGCCGTACAGCCAGCCCCGGAGGAGCAACCCCACTGGTTGTTACAACCAATCACCTTTGATCATCTGGATTACTCCAGAGGAGACCAGAACGCAGGCTGGACTGCCTTGGTCTTAAATCCAATCATTAACGGACTCCAATTTACTAACGTCCTTATGGACGGCGGCAGCGACTTGAACCTGTTGTATCAGGACACAGTCCGCAAACTCGGGGTACACCTAGTCGCAATCCACCTCGGCAACACTTCCTTCCAAGGAGTAACGCCAGGTTCGGATACCCCAAGTATGGGTTCCCTTATGTTAGAAGTCACGTTCGGATCACCCGACAACTTCTGAAGCAAAAAGCTAACATTCCACATCGCCCCATTCGTAAGTCGCTATCAAGCGCTACTGGGACGTGAAGCTTTCGCCCGCTTTAACGCAATACCGCACTACGCATCCCTTACACTTAAAATGCCCAGTCCAAAGGGCATCATCTCATTACAAGGGAACATAAATTGACCCCCAAAGTACGGGCAGGGGTGTGGTTGCCTAGGCAGCCGCCCACAAATCCAGCCTTACTATCCCGGACACGCCTCGACGAGTCCGGCATCAACATGCTTAAATTACCGCATACCCTAATGCAAGGGGATCCGTGTGCTCACGCCCGGAGACAATACGGCCCAACTCTTGATCCAACTATATTTTGTTTATTTCGATATAGATTTCCCGCACGCTTATTTTTTTACTAAGTCCCTCTCTTTCGCGGACGAGCATCGTGCTACGCCCGTCTAGGATACGGCACGACGGAGACACAGGCACAGACATGCAGCAGGGACCCATTCCAAGGATTCTCTTCGGATTAAGACCCTGCGTAAACCTTTTTTACTATCTCTTGTTGATAACATCCCCCGGTTTTGTCTATAGCCGAGGAGGAGGCTGGCGTCTTGGCACGTGGCCACGTCAGATTTTTTTTTGCACGTACCTGGACACTAGGGGCTTTTCTATCAAGGGCTCTATTTCGGCCCGTCTTCATAAAGATCGAACACCTTAGGGAGTGTTCGGCGTCGTGAGTTTGGCCCTATATGCACCAGCTCTGAATCATGTCTTTGGTCAAATGTTGGGTTTGCCCGACTCCTGTGTTTTGCTGCCTTACGTTCCATTATATCGGCTAACGCGGCACCAGGAGAACTACTGCGAGTGTGCCCCGGTTCGGCCGGGTGAGCACCTCAGTAGAGAAAGCCGAAAACTGACTATCATGATATAGCGAGAGACTGGTCAACCACTCGATGACTTTTGGAATCTTTAGGATTCCCCCGCATTAATGAAGAGCCGCTTCCCGGTCAGGCACACTCGCGCCCCGAATTCGGGCGAGCGCGGCGCCCCTATGGGCTATTCAGTAGTCCCACTGTCAAACTCCTATGGCTAAGTGAAAGTGATAAAGCATTATAGTCCGGTTGCCTAGTTCATCGCGCTACCACCTCCTTTATAGGACCAAGACGTTGAATTAAGTGTGAACAGACGCCTTTTTGCGAACACCCCCGCATTCTATGCGTGGGGGCTGAAGCCAACGACTTCCATCTTTTAGTCTACATACAAATATATACATTAAATGGCCGCACAGCAGGTATCATGATTCTTGCAAGCACAAGTATAAAAAAGCTTTTTTCATAAAAACACAATTCGTCTTACAAATAGTATAAATTATTCGAACACAACATCCTTCGAGCACTGCGACTCTATTATACGAGCGCCAGGAAGAACTTCCTCAAAATAGTGCTTGGCAAGTACTCGGCTTTCGTCTGAATCTTGGGACGCAACAATACTGGCCTTCATATCTGCCCAGTATGTCTTGACACGGGCAAGAGCCATCTGTGCGCCCTCTATGCACGCCGACCTCTTCATTGCATCAGCATGCGGCACCGAACCAAGAAATTGCTGCACCAAGCCAAAATAGCTCTTCGGCTCCGGCTTCTCCGGCCACAGACGACTCGCAACAAATTTCATGGCGAGTCCGGATAATCTATTCAGCTCCGCCCAGGCGGCTAAACGGTCGGAGACTGACAGTGGGCGCTCTGAATTGTGGTACTACGACCAAAAAAGCTCTTCCAATTTATGGTCACCTCGGCTGCGGAAGTGTTCGGTCGCGTCCGCCGCACTTGCGGCCAAATCCAGATAAGTGTTGTCTGAACTCCACTGTCGGTCTAATGGAGCATACTTAGGGTCTCCGAACTTCATCCGCAGCATATAAGGCTTTCCAGCCGTGATATCTCCGGCCTGACGCAGCTCCTCCTTCATCGCTCTCATGGCAGAGCGAGTATCCTTGGATTCGGCCGTGATCTTTTCAAGATCTTTCTGAGCCACCCTATCTTCTTGCTCAAGCAATCTACAGCGGTTGGTAGCATCCCTCAATTCTATGGCCATCTCGGCCATTTCCTTCTTGCTCTGGCAGTGAGCAGCCTGTTCGGCTTTTAGCTCTTCAGCCGCTTTAACGACAGCCGCATCACTCTTCCTTGCTTGCTCCTTGGCTCGGGCAAGTTCCGCCCGAAGGTTCTCCACGGCAGCAGCACCATCTACATCAAGTATATATATATATAAGGCCCGAGCATCAAGCTCTTATTACTGGGTGTCTTTTGAACATACCTTGAGCCTCGTCTAGCCGCTTATTTACAAGCGCGATGTCGGCATCGGCCACGTCAAGTTGCCACTTTAGTTCGGCAGATTCACCAGTCCGGCTAGCCACCGAGCACCTCGCCACCTACATAGAATAAGCGACATATTATACCTGGGATTATGATCATCTGTGCGCCGTCATTCATGACGACACACAGAGTCTCAGGGGCTACCATTCATACAGGGCACATTTAATATGCGGCTCTACCAAAAGGTACACCTTTCTACATACCTCAAAGCATGTTAGTAAACTCCTGGCAGCTTCGTACAATCCGCTTTCTACGGATGAAATCCTTCCAGTCACTGTATCCATCAACATATGGTGTTCTTCTGAGATGGACGCCCTACCAAGCAGATCCTTCAGCACCTCCGCCAGCGCGCAAGAGGGTGCCGGACTAGTCTGACGACCTTTCCCAGGGTCCGGACTTGAAAAATCCCTCCGGGACGATACCTCAGGGTCGCCAGCCTCGTAGGACGGGGGAGCAAGGGGAGGCGTTTCGCTCTCTATCATCTCTGGACGAAGATCCCCTGAAGATGAGCTCTGCTGAGAAGGGTTGAGATCCGAACTGCAAGATAATGCTTCGGTTATTTTCCTCAGGAATAAAACATGAATGTGATTCATTATGGAACCCCTCCCCTCACTTACGCCTCGGGGAGAGCGGGTCCCCTTTAGGGGGCGGTTCGGCTGAAGCGTCCACCGGTGCCGAACCCTCTGACGAAGATTTCTTTCCCCGTTTTGAGGTTATCACCTCCGGGTCTTCAGAGGCAGTCCTTTTCTTTCCCTGGTCAGGAGAATTTTCGATTCTTCCCTTCCTGACAGCCTCCTTCATGGAGGCGGTAGCTCCTTGGTCCCCCTTTTTCCTCCGCCAATGGCGCAGCCTCCAGCATCCTGGTCAGCATAGGATTCGGCACGGTCTCGGGCAAGGGGGCTGGACACCTGATAAGCTTAGCCTTTGCTATCCACTCCTGTTCAAAGGGCAACTCTGCTAAAGGGTAGATTTGATAAAAATATGGATGGTATGTGCAAATATGGAGCTACTTACTTTAGCATCTGGGGGGTTGCAGCTCAGACTAGCGTCCTCGGACAGATCCGGACACCTTGCTTGTGATCCGAAGAACAATTTTTGTACATCTCCATGGGCGTCATTCCCATGAAGTGTTGTAGGACCCGTGGTCCCTCAGGATTGAATTCCCACAAGCGGAGAGGTCGACGTTTGCAGGGCAGTGTGCGGCGAATCACCATGACTTGCGCCACCACGGTCAGATTGATATCTCTTTCTAGGAGATCTCGAATGCGGCCCTACAGCAAGGGCACGTCTTTCGACGGCCCCCAGATAAGTCCTTCATTAACCCATGATGCTAGCCATGGTGGGGGACCCGAGCGAAAAGCAGGCGGTGCCACCCATGTGGTGCCCCTAGGGGCTGTGATGTAGAACCAGTCCCGTTGCCATAAGCCGAGCTCCTCTTGAAAAGAGCCTTCGGGCCATGGAGCGTCGGCCATCTTGCTTATTATAGCTCCTCCGCACTCAACGTGCTGCCCCTCGATCATCTTCGGTTCCACCTTGAAGTTTTTTAGCCACAATCCGAAGTGAGGAGTGATATGGAGGAAGGCCTCACACACAACAATGAATGATGAGATTTGGAGGATGGACTCCGGAGCTAAGTCGTGGAACTCCAGCCCATAATAAAACATGAGCCCCCTCATGAAGGGATCAATCGGGAAGCTTAGCCCCTGAAGGAAGTGAGATGCGAACACCACGCTCTCACCAGGCTGGGGAGTGGGAATGGCCTGCCCTTGAGCAGGCAGCCTATGTGAGATTTCGCCGGTTGGATACCGGGCATCTCTCAGCTTTCACACATCTTCTTCCGTAACGGAGGAAGGCATCCACCGGCCTTCAAGGTCAGAGCCGGACATCGTCGAAGGTCTGAAGCGCCTAAAACTAGAGCTTTGGGTGTTGGAACTCGAAGCAAGGGGCGGATTCGATTGGATTGAAAAGAAGGGAGCCGAGCCTTGGTCCCTTTATAAAGGAGTTGAATACCAAGAGCCCTCCCCGTAACCGTTTGAGACTTGCTTTCAATTAGGGAGTCATACCAAAGGCACGGTTGGGTTACCCACACCCGTATTGATGAGAATCCCAGAATAAGGGGACATGATCTCTGCTTTGACAAGACATGCCAAGGAAACCGCCTCGCTAAACGCGCTGAGGTGGAACAATGAAATAAATAAAGAGTCTGGCTGTGGCATGATGTCACGCCACGGAATACGTCAGCAGATCCGATTAATACAAATATTATTCTCTCTACGAGGGAATGTGGAACCTATATTACAGAGCCGGACACTACCCTGGTGTTCAACATCTTCTATGAAATATTCGGAGGAGGAACCCGCCTTGCAATGCCGAAGACAACTTGCATGCCAGACTCGTCGTCATTGAAGCCTGGTTCAGGGGCTACTGAGGGAGTCCTGTATTAGGGGGTGTTCGGATGGCCGGACTATGACCTTTGGCCGGACTCCTGGACTATGAAGATACAAGATTGAAGACTCCGTCCCGTGTCCGGATGGGACTTTCCTTGGCGTGGAAGGCAAGCTTGGCGATACGATATGAAGATCTCCTCCCATTGTAACCGACTCTGTGTAACCCTAGCCCTCTCCGGTGTCTATATAAACCGAAGAGTTTTAGTCCATAGGACGAACAACAATCATACCATAGGCTAGATTCTAGGGTTTAGCCACTCCGATCTCGTGGTAGATCTACTCTTGTACTACCCATATCATCAATATTAATCAAGCAGGAGTAGGGTTTTACCTCCATCGAGAGGGCCCGAACCTGGGTAAAAACATCGTGTCCCTTGTCTCATGTTACCATCCGCCTAGACGCACAGTTCGGGACCCCCTACCCGAGATCCGCCGGTTTTGACACCGACAGGACAAATCGCTCATTTTGGTGAGACTGAAACATTACGAAGGGAAAATGGGAGTTTGCAATCCCATCTCGGTGAGACCGAGATCCCTATCGGTGAAACCAAACTGATTAGGGTTTGTGGCAGTGGCTATGTCAAATGAACTCGGTGGCGCCAGATAGATCAAATCGGTAGGGCCGTGTTTGACTTTTAGGTTTAGGACATATGTGGAAATGAGAAAGTGGCTAAGGGTTTTGGAGCATATCACTAAACATTTTGAGCAAGTAAGCCATTAAGCAACACCTCATCCCCTTTTGATAGTATTGGCTTTCCTATGGACTCAATGTGATCTTACTTAAATGAAAATGTACAGTCTTGAGCTTGTTGCCAATATGTGTCCTTAGCATTTTGAGGTGTCCACATCTCTAGTCCATGACATGCCAATCATTGAACTTTCTGAAATGATCATCTTGAAAGAGTATTTGTTCAATGAGCTATATGTTGTTAAGAATTACCAAAACCATCCAGGGATTAGTTGCACTTTCAACAGGAGATGGAGCTGAACATCCTGATACGCATTTGATATATGTGGATGAAATTTGTGGATTATTTAAGCTTGCAGGTTTATCCGGAGACAAAGCTAAGAAGAAGGTTTTCCCTTTATCTTTGAAGGGAAAGTCATTGACTTGGTATAGGCTATGCAATGATATTAGATCTTGTGAACTGGAAGCGATTGAAGTCCATCGGAACGGGATTATATATATAATTGTTGGCCTCGTGAAGGAGAAAGTATCACTCTAGCTTGGGGGAGGCTTAGGTCAATGTTATATTCATGCCCCAATCATGAGCTCTCTAGAGAAATTATCATTCAAAAATTTTATGCTCAGCTTTCTCGTGATGACCAATCCACGCTCGATACTTCTTGTACTGGTTCTTTTATGAAGAAGACTATTGAACTCAAGTGGGATCTTTTAGAAAGAATTAAACGCAACTCTAAAGACTGGGAACTCGACGAAGGTAAAGAGTCAGGTATTAAGCTTGAGTTTGATTGTGTTAAATCTTTTATGAATACCAATACTTTTCAAAAGTTTAGCACTAAATATGGAGTTGACTCTGAGATAGTACCCCCTTTTCGCGAATCATTTGCTACTCAAGTTGATATCCCTAAGGAGAAGTGGTTCAAATATCATCCCCCTATTAAAGAAGAAATTAAATAATCGGTCATAGCTAAACATGAAACTATACTTTACAGTGTTCACTACAAAAAAAGACACATCCATGATATTTTGGGCCGAACACATTTTTCTGTCATGCTTATGACACTTCTATGACGATAATTGTGACAAAACCTAGTATCATCATAGATGTGGTGGGATCCTACTTCTATGATAAAAAATCATGACAGAAAATGGGCTTTTCGTACTAGGCAGGCCGGAGATGCACCTGCATGACATTCTTTGGGCCGTCCATGACGGAAAAATTGTGGTAGAAGCGAGGGCGAGGAAAATTTCGGGGAGTTCCCTGTTATGGTGGGTGGTCGAGGCCGAGCGATGCATGGAGGTTTCCGCGTTTCTCTCATACATGTACACGCGTGTGCAAGGCATTGCGCTCTAATTGAACCCGAGCGAGGCGTTGGGCTCTAACTGAACCTGAGCGATTACACTAGCTATGTTACTGAACCCTGACCAATCCCTTGCTGTTAACTGAACCTGAGTGAATCCTTCGCTACTGCTGCTAACTGAAGCCGATCGAACATGCTGCCTCTTGATGAATAGTACCCAGTGGGAGTTGGATGAATAGGATCCCGTGGTAGTAGAGGCAATTTCCGCTGGATGAACAGGATCCTGATCGAGGAGGTGGGGATTGATGAATAGTAGCCGGTGGAGGGAGCCCGTGGAGGGGCCGGTTGAACGGGATCCCATGGAGGGGCCGGTTGAATGGGATCCCGTGGAGGGGCTGGTTAAACAGTAGTCGGTGGAGGCTGGATGAACAGGACCCCGTACATGAACAGTAGCTGGTGGAGGCTGGAGGAAGTCGACGGTGGATGAATAGTAGCCCCTGGAGTCCCGTTTTGTGATACGCCACACCCCTCCCGATGAACAGGACCCCTGTTTCGACCGTAGAAGATCGAAGAGAAGTCTGTTTCCTACGTTTTGCGGTACGCAGCGCCCCTCCCGATCAACAGGACCCCGTTTCGACCATAAGAGCTCAAACAGAAGTCCGTTTCCACTGTTTTGCGGTACGCCAGACCCTTCCTTATGAACACGACCCTATTTCAATCGTACACGGTCAAACAGAAGGCATGTTTCCTCCGTTTTGTGGTACGCCAGACCTCGTTTCGGCTGTTCCGTCAAAGTCGGTTGGCTGCTGATGAACACGATGTATTTTGTTGCCTCCCGATGAACACGACACATTCTGTTGCCTCCCCATGAACACGACGCAGTTTCTCCATTCCGACCCAGCCAGTTCGCTTCCGATGAACATGACGTCGTTGTTGTCATTTGTTGCCTCTCCATGTACACGAGCCCTGGTCGTACAAATGCACGAGTAGGCGTTCGAGACCCCCCCCCCCCCGTATGTATGTACGTGGTCGTATTTTTTGGCATCTGGTTGTACGTACGTGTACACGGTTTTGACTGGACTGCGTGAACTGCTACGTCGGAGGCTCTACTACTACACGTGTTGCTGCTTGCTCAGCCATGGTTCATCATTGCAGAGAGACCGATCGACTAGTATGTACGTACATGTTCATGACCAGAATGACAATGCTACATACGCTTCGACCAGGTGGGTCCCGACTGTCAGGGAGGATAAGGGGGCACTTCCTTGCGTGCGAAGTTATTGATGGTGGATCCCAGCGGCCAGGGGGAGAATCAGGTGGAGGAATAATATTTTTTATGCGGAATAAGGTTACACTTCCTTGTTGCGGCCGTGGACCCAGCTATCAGCCTCTCCACATATAGTCCTCTTCCAATGGAAGTCGTTCCTTGACCACTTTGACCATGCCGCGCCGAGAGCACCAAGGCAGTGGACGGCGGCGAGGCCTGGAAGGGGACGAAACGGAGCCGGGGAAGACGCAGCAGTGGATGCCCACACAATGAGGAGTATGAGGGTTGACTGGTTCGGCTGCGGTGTGAGGATACCATTACCGCAAAATAACATGGGTTGTGGGTGAGTAGATAGTAGAGGGATGGCCTGGCCGGTGGTGGGAGTAGGGTGGGGCGGTGAGGCCTGTGCGGCACCACAGCCAGCCACTGGAGGCAGGAGCAGGCGGTCTCGCCGGAGCTGGTTTGGGCGGCTGGTGCAAGAAGAGCAGCAGTTGAAGAAGCAGCATGACCGTTCGATTAAAATCCAACGGTCACTGCTGCTAGAATCTTTTGTTGACGAAGTTGACAAAGCCCTGCGCACGCGTCAACTTAGTAGGACCATAGGTCAGCCTTCGAACCGATGCGTGCTACCTCTTGAGCTTGCGTTGGTTTTCCCTTGAAGAGGAAAGGGTGATGCAGCAAAGTAGCGTAAGTATTTCCCTCATTTTTGAGAACCAAGGTATCAATCCAGTAGGAGACAATGCACAAGTCACCGAATACCTGCACAAACAATCAACAAGTTGCACCCAACACGATAAAGGGGTTGTCAATTCCTTCACGGTCACTTGCAAAAGTGAGATCTGATAGAGATAGATAAACGGTAAAGTAAATATTTTTGGTATTTTTGATTTATAGATTGGAAAGTAAAGATTGCAAAATAGTAGACCGGAAACTAGCAAGATGTAAACGAGATTCAATATAATGGAGAACAGACCCGGGGGCCATAGGTTTCACTAGTGGCTTCTCTCAAGATAGCATATATTACGGTGGGTGAACAAATTACTGCCGAGCAATTGATAGAAAAGCACATAGTTATGACGACATCTAAGGCAACAATCATGAACATAGGCATCACATCCGTGTCAAGTACACCGACTCCTGCCTGCATCTACTACTATTACTCCACACATCGACCGCTATCCAGCATGCATCTAGAGTATTAAGTTCATAAAGAACGGAGTAACGCATTAAGCAAGATGACATGATGTAGAGGAATTAACTCAAGCAATATGATGAAAACCCTATCTTGTTATCCTCGATGGCAACAATACAAGACATGTCTTGCTGCCCCTACTGTCACCGGGAAAGGACACCACAAGATTGAACCCAAAGCTAAGCACTCCTCCCATTGCAAGAAAGATCAATCTATTAGGCCAAACTAAACCGATAATTCGAAGAGACTTGCAAAGATATCAAATCATGCATATAAGAATCCAGAGAAGAACCAAATAATATTCATAGATAATCTTGATTATAAATCCACAATTAATCAGATCTCGGCAAACACACTGCAAAAGTATTACATCGAATAGATCTCCAAGAACATCAAGGAGAACTTGGTATTGATAATCAAAGAGAGAGAAGAAGCCATATAGCTAATAACTATGGACCCGAAGGTCTGTGGTAAACTACTCACGCTTCATCGGAGAGGTAATGGTGTTGATGTAGAAGCCCTCCGTGATCGAATCCCCCTCCGACAGGACGCCGGAAAAGGCCCCAAGATGGGATCTCACGGGTATAGAAGGTTGCAGCGGTGGAAAAGTGGTTTCATGGCTCCCCCTGATGTCTTTAGGGTATAAGAGTATATATAGGCGAAGAAACTAGGTTAGGGGAGCCATGAGGGGCCCACGAGGGTGCGGGCGCACCCTCCTAAATCATGGCTTCCTCGTTGCGTCTCCGACTTCATCTCCAAGTCTTCTGGTTTGCTTTCGTTCCAACAAAGATCATCGTGAATGTTTCATTCCGTTTGGACTCCGTTTGGTATTCCTTTTCTGCAAAACTCTAAAATAGGCAAAAAAAATAGAAACTGGCACTGGACCCTCGATTAATAGGTTAGTCCCAAAAATAATATAAAATAGCATATTAATGCCCCTTACATCCAAAACAAATAATATAATAGCATGGAACAATTAAAAATTATAGATACGTCGAAGACGTTTCAAGCATCCCCAAGCTTAATTCATGCTTGTCCTCAAGTAGGTAAATGATAAAAATAGAATTTTTGATGTGGAATGCTACCTAACACATTTATCCATGTAATTTTATTTAACGTGGCATGAATGTTTAGATCCGAAAGATTCAAGACAAAAGTTTAATATTGACATAAAAATAATAATACTTCAAGCATACTAACAAAGTAATCATGTCTTCTCAAAATAACATGGCCAAAAACGCTATCCCTACAAAATCATATAGTCTGGCTATGCTCTATCTTCATCACACAAAATATTTAAATCATGCACAACCCCGATGACAAGCCAAGCAATTGTTTCATACTTTTGATGTTCTCAAACTTTTTCAATCTTCACGCAATACATGAGCGTGAGCCATGGACATAGCACTATAGGTGGAATAGAATGGTGGTAGTGGAGAAGACAAAAAGGACAAGATAGTCTCACATCAACTAGGCATATCAATGGGCTATGGAGATGCCCATCAATAGATATCAATGTGAGTGAGTAGGGATTGCCATGCAACGGATGCACTAGAGCTATAAGTGTATGAAAGCTCAAAACGAAACTAAGTGGGTGTGCATCCAACTTGCTTGCTCACGAAGAACTAGGGCACTTTGAGGAAGCCCGTCATTGGAATATACAAGCCAAGTTCTATAATGAAAATTCCCACTAGTATATGAAAGTGACAACATAAGAGACTCTCTATCATGAAGATCATGGTGCTACTTTGAAGCACAAGTGTGGAAAAAGCATAGTAACATTGCCCCTTCTCTATTTTCCTCTCATTTTTTTATTTGGCCCTTCTCTTTTTTTATGGCCTCTTTTTTTCGTTCGGAGTCTCATCCCGACTTGTGGGGGAATCATAGTCTCCATCATCCTTTCCTCACATGGGACAATGCTCTAATAATGAAGAACATCACACTTTTATTTACTTACAACTCAAGAATTACAACTCAATACTTAGAACAAAATATGACTGTATGTGAATGCCTCTGGCGGTGTACCGGGATGTGCAATGAATCAAGAGCGACATGTATAAAAAAATTATGAACGCTGGCTTTGCCAGAAATACGATGTCAACTACATGATCATGCAAAGCAATATGACAATGATGGAGCGTGTCATAATAAACGGAATGGTGGAAAGTTGCATGGCAATATCTCTTGGAATGGCTATGGAAATGCCATAATAGGTAGGTATGGTGGCTGTTTTGAGGAAGCTATATGGTGGGTGTATGGTATCGGCGAAAATTACGCGACACAAGAGAGGATAGAAATGGTGGAAGGGTGAGAGTGCGTATAACCCATGGAGTCAACATTAGTCATAAAGAACCCACATACTTATTGCAAAATCTATTAGTCATCAATCAAAGTACTATGCACATGATCCTAGGGGGATAGATTGGTAGGAAAAAACCATCGCTCGTCCCCGACCGCCACTCATCAGGAAGAAAATCAATAAATAAATCATGCTCCAACTTCACCACATAACAGTTCACCATACGTGCATGCAACGGGAATCACAAACTTTAACACAAGTATCTCTAAAATTCACAACTACTCTACTAGCATGACTCTAGTATCACCATCTTCATACCTTAAAACAATCATAAAGAATCAAACTTCTCATAGTATTCAATGCACTTCATATGAAAGTTTTTATTATATCCATCTTGGATGCCCATCATATTAGGACTAATTTTATAACCAAAGCAAATTACCATGCTGTTCTAAAATACTCTCAAAATAATATAAGTGAAGCATGAGAGTTCAACAATTTCTATAAAATAAAACTACCGCCGTGCTCTAAAAAGATATAAGTGAAGCACTAGAGCAATATTGTCTAGCTCAAAAGATATAAGTGAAGCACATAGAGTATTCTAATAAATCATGATTCATCCGTGTCTCTCCAAAAAGGTGTGTACAAAAAGGATGACTGTGGTAAACTAAAAAAGCAAAGACTCAAATCATACAAGACGCTCCAAGCAAAACACATATCATGTGGTGACTAAAAATATAGCCTCAAGTAAAGATACCGATAGACGAAGACGAAAGAGGGGATGCCTTCCGAGGCATCCCCAAGCCTAGGCTTTTGGTTGTACTTGAATTTTAACTTGGGGTTCCTTGTGCATCCCCAAGCTTAGGCTCTTGCCACTCCTTATTCCAAATACCATCAAATCCTTACCCCAAACTTGAAAACTTCACAACACAAAACTCGACAGAAAATCTCATGAGTTCTGTTAGCATAAGAAAATAAATCACCACTTTAAGGTACTTTTGTGAACACATTCTTTATTTGTATTGGTGTAAAATCTACTGTATTCCGACTTCTCTATGGTTCATACCCCCTTATACTACTCATAGATTCATCAAAATAAGCAAACAACACGCGAAAAATAGAATCTGTCAAAAACAGAACAGTCTGTAGTAATCTGTAATTCTCGAATACTTCTGTAACTCCAAAAATTATAAAATAAACTAGTGGACGTGAGGAATTTGTCTATTAATCTTCTGCAAAAAGAATCAACCTAAAATCACTCTTCTGTAAAAAATGACAGCTAATCTCGTGAGCGCAAAAGTTTCTGTTTTTCAGCAAGATCAAATTAACTTTCACCCAAGTCCTCCCAAAGGTTCTACTTGGCACAAACACTAGTTAAAACTTAAAACAACATCTAACCAGAGGCTAGATAGATTATTTATTACTAAACAAGAGCAAAAAGTAAAGAACAAAAATAAAATTGGGTTTCCTCCCAACAAGCGCTATCATTTAACGCCCCTAGCTAGGCATAAAAACACGAATAGATCTAGGTATTGCCATCTTTGGTATGCAATTCATAAGTGGATCTCATAATAGATTCATAAGGCAATTTAATTTTTTTCCTAGGAAAGTGTTCCATGCCTTTCCTTTCTAATGTTTCCTTCTTTCATATCAATAATTGCACCAATCGTTCTAAGGAAAGGTCTACTAAGAATAATAGGACATGTAGGATTGCAATCCATATCAAGAACAATGAAATCTATGGGCACATAATTCCTATTTGCAACAATAAGAACATCATTACTCCTTCCCATAGGTTTCTTAATGGTGGAGTCCGCAAGATGCAAATTTAAAGAACAATCATCAAATTCACGGAAACCTAGAACATCACACAAAGTTTTTGGAATCATGGAAACACTAGCACCCAAATCACACAAAGCATAACATTCATAATCTTTAATCTTAATCTTAATAGTAGGTTCCCACTCATCATAAAGTTTTCTAGGGATAGAAACTTCTAGTTCAAGCTTTTCTTTGAAAGATTGCATCATAGCATCAACGATATGTTTAGTAAAACTTTGTTTTGATTATAAGCATGAGGAGAATTTAACACGGATTGCAACAAGGAAATACAATCTAATAAAGAACAATTATCATAATTAAATTCCTTGAAATCCAAAATAGTGGGTTCATTGGGACGCCTAACTAAAGTTGGGACGCCTTGACCTCTTCAATCCCACTTTTATAAATTTTTGCATCTAGATCTAAAAACTCTGAATCATTGGGACGCCTTTTAACTAAAGTTGACTCATCTCCAGTCCCATCTTTATTAAGATTCATATCGGAAAACAAAGATTTAATGGGAGTCACATCAATCACTTTTAGATCTTCATCATTATTATCATGAAAACTAGAAGAACATGCTTATACAAACCAATCTTTTTTAGCACGCATCTTAGCGGTTCTTTCTTTACACTCAACAATGGAAATTCTCATCGCTTTGAGAGATCATTGATATCATGCTTATGTGGGATAGATCTAAGTTTCAAAGAATCAACATCAAGAGAAATTCTATCCATGTTCCGAGCCAACTCATCAATCTTAAGCAATTTTTCTTCAATCAAAACATCGAAATTCTTTTGCGAACTCATAAATTCTTTAACACTATTCTCAAAATCAGAGGGAAACTTATTAAAATTTCCATAAGTGTTGTTGTAGGAATTACCATAATTATTAGAGGAATTACTAGGAAACGGCCTAGGATTAAAATTGCCTCTATACGCGTTGTTGCCAAAATTGGTCCTACCAACAAAATTCACATCCATAGATTCATTATTATTCTCAATCAAAGTGGACAAAGGCATATCATTAGGATCAGAATAAACACTTTTATTAGCAAATAATTTCATAAGTTCATCCATCTTTCCACTCAAAACATTAATCTCTTCAATCGCATGAACTTTTTTACTAGTGGATATTTTGGTGTGCCATTGAGAATAATTAACCATAATATTATCTAGGATCTTAGTAGCTTCTCCTAAATTGATTTCCATAAAAGTGCCTCCCGCGGCCGAATCTAAAATATTCCTAGAAGCAAAATTCAATCTGGCATAAAACTTTTGTATAATCATTCACAAATTCAAACCATGTGTAGGGCAATTACGCATCATCAATTTCATCCTCTCCCAAGATTGTGCAACATGCTCATGATCAAGTTGCTTAAAATTCATAATATCGTTCCTAAGGGAGATGATCTTAGTGGGGGGAAAATACTTAGAGATAAAAGCATCTTTACACTTATTCGACGAATCAATGCTATTTTTAGGCAAAGATGAGAACCAAGTTTTAGCACGATCTCTAAGAGAAAATGGAAATAGCTTCAATTTAGCAATATCATTATCCACATCTTTCTTCTTTTGCGTATCACACAAATCAATGAAATTGTTTAGATGGGATGCGGCATCTTCACTAGGAAGGCCAGAAAATTGATCTTTCATGACAAGATTCAACAAAGCGGCATTAATTTTGCAAGATTCAACATTAATAGTAGGAGCAATCGGAGTGCTAATAAAATCATTGTTGTTGGTATTGGAAAAGTCACACAATTTAGTATTATTTTGAGCCATCGTTACAAAGCAATGAATCCAACATACAAGCACACAAGAAGCAAGCGAAAAGAGACGAACAGAAGAGGGGTGAAGAAAAAGGCAAAGGTTTTCGAAAATCATTTTAGAAGTGGGGGAGAGGAAAACGAGAGGTGAATGGCGAATAATGTAATGCAAGGGAGAAGAATTTATGATGGGTACTTGGTATGGCTTGACTTGGCATAGATCTCCCCGGCAACGGCGCCAGAAATCCTTCTTGCTACCTCTTGAGCTTGCGTTGGTTTTCCCTTAGAGAGGAAAGGGTGATGCAGCAAAGTAGCGTAAGTATTTCCCTCAGTTTTGAGAACCAAGGTATCAATCCAGTAGGAGACAACGCATAAGTCACCAAATACCTGCACAAACAATCAACAAGTTGCACCCAACGCGATAAAGGGGTTGTCAATCCCTTCACAGTCACTTGCAAAAGTGAGATCTGATAGAGATAGATAAATGGTAAAGTAAATATTTTTTGGTATTTTTGGTTTATAGATTGGAAAGTAAAGATTGCAAAATACTAGATCGGAAACTAGCAAGATGTAAACGAGATTCAATATAATGGAAAAGAGACCCGGGGGCCATAGGTTTCACTAGTGGCTTCACTCAAGATAGCATATATTACAGTGGGTGAACAAATTACTTCCGAGCAATTGATAGAAAAGTGCATAGTTATGAAGACATCTAAGGCAATGATCATGAACATAGGCATCACGTCTGTGTCAAGTAGACCGCTCCTGCCTGCATCTACTACTATTACTCCACACATCGACTGATATCCAGCATGCATCTATAGTATTAAGTTCATAAAGAACAGAGTAACGCATTAAGCAAGATGACATGATGTAGAGGAATTAACTCAAGCAATATGATGAAAACCCCATCTTGTTATCCTCGATGGCAACAATACAATACGTGCCTTGCTGCCCCTACTATCACTGGGAAAGGACACCGCAAGATTGAACCCAAAGCTAAGCACTTCTCCCATTGCAAGAAAGATCAATCTAGTAGGCCAAACTAAACTGATAATTCAAAGAGACTTGCAAAGATATAAAATCATGCATATAAGAATTCAGAGAAGAACCAAATAATATTCATAGATAATCTTGATCATAAATCTACAATTCATCGGATCTCGGCAAACACACCGCAAAAGAGTATTACATCGAATAGATCTCCAAGAACATCGAGGCGAACTTGGTATTGAGAATCAAAGAGAGAAAAGGCCATCTAGCTAATAACTATGGACCCGAAGGTCTATGGTAAACTACTCACGCTTCATTGGAAGGTAAGGGTGTTGATGTAGAAGCCCTCCATGATCGAATCCCCCTCCGGCAGGACGTCGAAAAAGGCCCCAAGATGGCGTCTCACAGGTACAGAAGGTTGCGGCGGTGGAAAAGTGGTTTCATGACTCCCCCTGATGTTTTTAGGGTATAAGAGTATATATAGGCGAAGGAACTGGGTCAAGGGAGCTACGAGGGGCCCACGAGGGTGGGGGCGCGCCATACCCCCTGGGCACGCCCTCCTGCCTCGTGGCTTCCTTGTTGCGTCTCCGACTTCATCTCCAAGTCTTCTGGTTTGCTTTCGGTCCAACAAAGATCATCGCGAAGGTTTCATTCCGTTTGGACTCCGTTTGGTATTCCTTTTCTTCAAAAGTCTAAAATAGGCAAAAAAACAGAAACTAGCACTGGCCCCTCAATTAATAGGTTAGTCCGAAAAATAATATAAAATAGCATATTAATGCCCATTAAACATCCAAAACAGATAATATAATAGCATGGAACGATCAAAAATTATAGATACGCTGGAGACGTATCAGTGCGCCCCAGTTGTTAGTGGGAGGAATCATTTTTTCCGCGTAATAAGGAGCCAGTTGCTTGCGTGCAGCCATGGATCATGGGGTCCCTACTGTCAGCCTCTTCACGTACATCCCTATTCCAATGGTTGTCGTTTGTTGAATGTTCGACACACCGCGCCTAGAGCACCAATGCGGTGGACGATGGTGAGGCCTAGGAATGGAACGACCAGGAGCCAATGAAGACACAGTAGTGGATGCCCATGCTGAGGAGAGTATGACGGTTGACTGGTTCGACTGTGGCGTGAGGCTACCGTCACTGGAGAATAACATGAGATACGGTAGAGGGATGACTAGGCCAGCAGAGGGAGTAGGGTGGGCCAGTGAAGCCTGCACGGCATCACAGCCGGCCACAAGTGGAGGGAGCAGGCAGTCCCGCCGGCGCTGGTTTAGGCGGCTGGAGCAGGAAGATCAGAGGTTGAAGAAGAACATCAACCGTTGGATGGATATCCAACAATCACTACTGCTAGAATCATGTGTTGACTGACAAAGCCTTGCGTAAACAAGTCAGCCTTGAAATCTGTGGCGTGTACAACCCATTTGCTATTATTTTTATAATTTACTGCACATTTGCTAATTCATATGAAATTTATTGCAACCCATTTTCCATTTTGAGAATTGCTGCCCATTTTCTGGTCAGTGACAGGGTTAAAAATTTGGACTAAAAAATGTGCGAAATTTAAAAAAATCGCATATTTTTGCTGGGGAACAAAATATTCTTAATCCAAAAATTAGTAGCCATACTAAAACAAATTTAAAAATAAAGTAGTACTTTGTCATGTTAAAATCCAATGAAATATAAAATATCAGTGAAGAACAAAAACAAAAAACAAAACTAATTGCCCATTTTCTATATTTTTTGGGGAATTTGCAACCCCTTTCATATTACTTTTAAGATATACTGCCCATACTCTTTGGCCAGGCTGGAATGCATCCCTCCTCGTCTTAAAAGATTTGCAGCCCAATAAGTCAAAGAAAACAAATAGGCCTAGCTTGGGTATTGTTCAAGAAGAAATAATGGGCTACCTATTTTAAGAAAAAACTATTGGCTGGCCATGTTGTTAGACGGGCTACAGAGACCGTAGTTTATATCCTGCTCATCCAAAATATCCCTCAAAAAAAAGTTGTGCAATTCTGTTGTTAATTGACTATAATTGACAACGATGTGGGTCCCAGATATCAGCAGGGTAGATTAGAGTAAAAAATGAGGGGTGCATCTGAGTAGTAAAAGAGACGCTTGCTTGTGTTCGGGAGTGGACCTGGTGGGTCCGTACTGTCATGGCGAGCGCACCAAGGCGGACGGCGGCGCCGTGGCGAGCGCACCAAGGCGGAGGATAAAGTGGTGTCGCCAAAAGGGCAGAGAGGACACCTAAGACACAGGTGGTAGTTCCCATTGTAGTGATCACCCAATAGTCTCCTCATCAGAAGCAGCGGAAATGGTCTCCTCATCTGACTCAACCCACTTATAGCCTTTCTTATTCATCCAAGCATCCTCAGGTGTGATGGTGTTCTCAGACCCACTCGAGACGTGCTCGCCAAGATTCGTCAAAATCCGCTTGTTGCGCTGGCGACTCTCCTTCTGAGCAACGTGAGTCTGGTACTGCCCCTTGGCCTGCATGCAGAATAGAGTCTTCACCCTATCCTTGAGCTTCGTAGCCAAAGATAGCTCATCAGAGGGAGGCTCATACTCAGAATCGTCCTCCTCTCCTCATCTACAATCTCATCTTCATCAACATCCATGCGAGCAGCCTCTGCTTCAGCCCGGGTAGTGGAGTTAGCCCACTTGTTCTTCTGTCGTAGCTTAATGGGCTCATGGCGAAACCAAATGGGAGCATGAAACTCCTCACCCGGAAAGAGCTTCTCCCAAGTCTTCTGAATCAAGAGGTGCAAATAGGGTCCATAGATCGGGACCTTACAATGGAACACAGCAGACTGAAGCTTTGCGAAGGAATAGATGTGTACGACTTGATTCCACCCTAACCTTTTCGAAGTGGACCCCCTCTTAATAGTACGGCTTTCCTACGACTAAAATCCACCAAAAGGAAACGTAGAGAACAGCCGTCTTCGATAGGCTCCGAGTGGCACTTAATCGTCTTGTGCCTAGATATGAGATATCTGAAATACTCAATACACACGATTAGTCCGCAAATGCACTATCATCAATCACCAAAACCACTTAGGGAGAAATATGCCCTTACACTCCTTTTATAGATCAAGGGGTTACCACAGTGGCAAATCAGTCTTTGCATACTAATTAGATAGCAAATAGTGCTATCATACCTAACTTTGCACACTGACATAGCGCATTAAATGCACCACCTAGTGTCACATCACAACATGCCCGGCAGCCCTTGCCGGGCTATTTTGCCAGCTTCGCACCTGCTTGCTTGACACGTCCTAGGATGGGTGTCATATGGAGGTGTTGCTGTAGAGAGTGGATGCCATGTGGCACAAACCAGCCACTTAGTCATCTTGGGGCTTGACACCACACTGATCTGTGACTTGCGTCGCTCATGAGGTAGAGCGGTGGCGTAGTTACCTCCGCAAATCCTGGCAGGGCCTGCCGGGATGATCTGGGAGTATGCTTCCGGTGCAAGGCCCAACCTCGCCAGGCTCGCCTACCCGGCAAGGCTGGTTCTTTCCTTGGCGTCATCTTGCTTTTCTAGCTTGTCTTAGCCTTCTTGATCTGCACTTGAGACTTCCAAAGGAGTTGATCCTCCTTGGTTGGTCCGATCTTGGTGTTGTAATCTTTCCTTTGAGCTTGTGCACAGTCTGGGCAACAGACCCAGGTTTTTTTGCACTGGCAAGAAGCAATTTTTATTGCCTTTTTACACTGATGACAACTTACTTGAAGGATCTTACTCAATCCATAGGTAGGTATGGTGGACTCTCAAACATGATTTTGGGTTTAAGGTTTTTGGATGCACGCGTAGTATCTCTAATTAATGCGGATTTTTTGCTAGCAAAGATACTGAGCAAGCACCACATGTTGAAGGATCTATGAAAATATAACTTCTATATGAATATGAACAAACATAATTCATCACGTTGTCTTCTTTGTCCAACATCAACAGTTTGGCATAAGATATTTAGTGGGAGATCACAATCATAAAAGATGTCCATGATAGTGTATTTCATGTGAATCTTCTCTTCCCTTATTAATTCTTTCATGAATTTCATTATTGACCAATGCTATGTTTGTCAACTTTCAACAAATTTTACCACTTATACTTTTCCTTATGTGATGTCATTACTTACCATAAGATTAGCGTATGATCTTTTTCATTTTTTTCCTTTATTTTGATTAAAACATAAAAGTAAAGAAGCAAAACTCAAACTAGACTTTATTATATATCTCTCACTTGATTACATGGAGATAGATCACAAAACTAGCACTCGAAAATAAATCATACTAAACTTTTATTCAAATAAATCATGAAATAGCTAAGGATCGAACTCAGATAGGTAAAGGTAATAAAAGTGATGGTGATATGATACCGGGGCACCCCCCAAAGCTTGGCACAATCCAAGGAGAGTGCACATACTCGTGTACTCAAGTCTCCTTTGGTGGTGGAGGTGGAGGTGGTGGTGATGATGGAGAGGTAGGGGTGTCACACTTCAGCCTCAATGGTACTCCAATCTACGAATGATGCTCCGGAGGGCGATGATTTGCTCTTCTAACAAAATATTTAACGAGTGAGATATTTATTCTAAACGCAAACCGTTTCGAAAGCCTTGAAGGCTTCGATTCTGGTGGGGGTGAGATGATCGTAGTAAGGTCTAAGGATATCCTCCTCTTTCTCGGCCTCCCCTGTGGACATGGTCTGCCCCCCTTCTTGAGCCTCGTCCCTCGCAGCTTCCTTGACCTTGTCCTCCTTAGTGGCTTCTTTTGGTTATTCCCTCCTTAGCTCCATATTCATCAGCCAAGCATCGCCTTCTACATTGTTGGAGGAGGTGAAGACATAATGCCTGGCTTGACAGATCTGACAGAAAAACAGCACGAAACAAGAGTAGAGGATTTCTCCATGATGCGGTGGTCAAATCGTCTAGGGGTATATATAAAGATTTTTTTTATCTTGGGAAACAAGCATATGGAAGTAAAACAGAGTCGGGAAGGTGCCCTAGGGGCCCACCACCCACCAGGGTGCGCCAGGTGGGGCAGGAGTTCACAGGTGTCTTGTGGGCACCTTGGTTGACTTCCCGGTTGTTTCTTATTTTCCTATTTTTTCTAATATTCCAAAACTGATAGAAAATATTTTTGCGGATTTTTTGGAGTCCGTTTACTTACCGTGTCACATACATCCTCTTTTTAGGGTTCTGGAGTGTTCTCGAAGGTTTCTTTTATGTGTTCCTCTAGTGTCACGGTTTGGATAATATTGGTTTCAACATTAATAGGCGTATCTGAGATATAGTGCTAAATTCTTTGTCCATTGACCACTGATACGTCTCCAACGTATCTATAATTTTTGATTGCTCCATGCTACTTTATCTACTGTTTTGGACTATATTGGGCTTTATTTTCCACTTTTATATTACTTTTGGGACTAACCTATTAACCGTAGGCCTAGCCCAGAATTGTTGTTTTTTGCCTCTTTCAGTATTTCGAAGAAACAGAATATCAAACGGAGTCCAAATGGAATGAAACCTTCGGGATCGTGATTTTCCAACCGAACGTGATCCAGGAGACTTGGACCCTACTCCAAGAAGTGTCCGAGGAGGTCACGAGGGTGGAGGGCGCCCCCCCCCCCCCCCAGGCACGCCCCCTACCTCGTGGGCCCCTTAGAGCTCCACCGATGTACTCCTTCCTCCTATATATACCTACGTATCCCCGAACGATCAGAACAGGAGCCAAAAACCTAATTCCACCGCCGCAACTTTCTGTATCCACGAGATCCCATCTTGGGGCCTGTACCGGAGCTCCGCCGGAGGGGGCATCCACCACGAAGGGCTTCTACATCATCACCATAGCCCCTCCGATGAAGTGTGAGTAGTTTACTTCAGACCTTCGGGTCCATAGCTAGTAGCTAGATGGCTTCTTCTCTCTTTTTGGATCTCAATACAATGTTATCCCCCTCTCTCGTGGAGATCTATTCGATGTAATCTTATTTTTGCGGTGTCTTTGTTGAGGCCGATGAATTGTGGGTTTATGATCCAGTATTATCTATGGAAAATATTTGATTCTTCTCTGAATTCTTTTATGTATGATTGAGTTATCTTTGCAAGTCTCTTCGAATTATCTTTTTGGTTTGGCCAACTAGATTGGTAGTTCTTGCAATGGGAGAAGTGCTTAGCTTTGGGTTCAATCTTGCGGTGTCCTTACTCAGTGACAGAAAGAGTTGCAAGGCACGTATTGTATTGTTGCCATCGAGGATAACAAGATGGGGTTTTTATCATATTGCATGAATTTATCCCTCTACATCATGTCATCTTGCTTACGGCGTTACTCTGTTTTTACTTAATACTCTAGATGCATGCTGGATAGCGGTCGATGAGTGGAGTAATAGTAGTAGATGCAGAATTGTTTCGATCTACTTGTTTTGGACGTGATGCCTATATACATGATCATCGCCTAGATATACTCATAACTATGCTCAATTTTGTCAATTGCTCAACAGTAATTTGTTCACCCACCGTAGAATACTTATGCTCTCGAGAGAAGCCACTAGTGAAACCTATGGCCCCCGGGTCTATTCTCATCATATCAATCTATATCACTTTATTTACTTGCTTTGTTTTTACTTTCCCTTTACTTTTTACTTTGCATCTATCTATCAAAAATACCAAAAATATTATCTCTATCAGATCTCACTCTCGTGAGTGACCGTGAAGGGATTGACAACCCCTCAGCGTTGGTTGCGAGTTGCTATCGTTTTGTGTAGGTACGAGGGACTTGTGTGTGGTCTCCTACTAGATTGATACCTTGGTTCTCAAAAACTGAGGGAAATACTTACGCTACTTTACTACATCATCCTCTCCTCTTCGGGGAAATCCAACACAGTGCTCAAGAGGTAGCAACCACCTTTGGGTTAGTACCTTCGGCATTATTAATCTTGATACCTCTAGAGCTATAAACTTCTTTGATAATATATGGTCCTTCCCATTTGGAAAAAAGTTTTCCTGCAAAAAATCTAAAACGAGAGTTGCTCACCAAATTTGAATCCCGCTTTTGGATTCTTTTGTCATGCCATCTTTTAACATTTTCTATAAATAATTTGGCATTTTCATAAGCTTGGGTTCTCCATTCATCTAGTGAGCTAATATCAAATAACCTCTTTTCATCGGCAAGTTTGAAATCATAATTGAGTTTTTAATTGCCCAATATGCTTTATGTTCTAACTCAAGAGGCAAATGACAAGCTTTTCCATAAACCTTTTTATATGGAGACATACCCATAGGATTTTTATAAGCTGTTCTATAGGCCCGAAGTGCATCATCAAGTTTTTTAGACCAATTCTTTTGGGACCTATTTACAGTCTTTTGCAGTATTGATTTTATTTCTCTATTGCTAAGTTCACTTGATCACTAGATTGAGGATGATAGGGTCATGCAATTCTATGGTTAACATCATATTTAGCAACCATTTTACGAAGAGCACCATGAATAAAGTGTGAACCACCATCAGTCATTAAGTATCTAGGGACTCCAAACCTTGGGAAAATAACTTCTTTAAGCATTTTAATGGAGGTGTTGTGATAAGCACTGCTAGTTGGAATAGCTTCTACCCACTTAATGACATAATCAACAACAATGAAAATATGTGTATACCCATTAGAGGAAGAAAAAGGTCCCATATAATCAAAGCCCCAAACATCAAAAGGTTCAACAAGAAGTGAATAATTCATAGACATTTCCTGACGCTTATCAATGTTACCTATTCTTTGACATTCATCACAAGACAGACAAACTTACGGGCATCTTTGAAAAAGAGTAGGCCAATAAAAACCAGATTATAATACCTTGTGTGCAGTTCTATATCCTTCATGATGTCCTCCGTAGGTTTCAGAGTGACACTTATGTAGGATTTTTTTCCTGTTCATGCTCAGGTACACATCATCTAATAATACCATATACTCCTTCTTTATAAAGATGTGGGTCATGCCAAAAGTAATGCCTTAAGTCCTAGAAGAATTTTTTCTTTTGTTGGTATGTGAAACTAGGTGGTATAAATTTAGCAACAATATAATTAGCATAGTAAGCATACCAAGGAGTATTATGAGAAGCATTTATTATAGCTGGTTGTTCATCAGGGAAACTATCATCAATAGGTAGTGGGTCATCAAGAATATTTTCTAACCTAGACAAGTTATAAGTTATGGGGTTCTTAGCTCATTTCCTATCAGTGATATGTAAGTCAAATTCTTGTAACAAGAGAACCCACCTAATCAGTCTAGGTTTAGCATCTTTCTTTTCCATAAGATATTTTATAGTAGCATGATCGGTGCAAACAATTACTTTGGAATCAACAATGTAAGATCTGAATTTATCACAAGAAAACACAACTGCTAAAAATTATTTCTCAGTAGTAGCATAATTTCTTTAGGCATTGTCTAGAGTTTTGCTAGCATAATGGATAACATTTAATTTCTTATCAACTCTTTTTCCTAGGACAACACCAATAGAGTAATCACTAGCATCACACATAATTTCAAAAGGCAAGTTCCAATCAGGTGGTGGAACAATAGGTGCAGAAGTTAAGGCTTTCTTAAGTGTTTCAAAGGCTTCTACACAATCATCATTAAAAACAAATGGAACATCCTTTTGTAAGAGATTAGTAAGAGGCCTAGAAATTCTAGAGAAGTCTTTAATGAACCTCCTATAGAAACCAGCATGACCGAGGAAACTACGAATACCTTTCATGTCTTTAGGACATGGAATTTTCTCAACTGCATCAACTTTAGCTTTATCCACCTTAATACCTCGTTCAGAAATTTTATGCCCCAATACAATGCCTTCATTAACCATAAAGTGGCACTTCTCCCAATTCAAGACAAGATTAATTTGTTCACATCTCTGCAAAACTCGATCAAGGTTGCTTAAGCAATCATCAAAAGAAGTTCCGTAAACAGAAAAATCATCCATGAAAACCTCAACAATCTTTTCACAAAAAGCAGAGAATATAGCAGTCATACATCTTTGAAAAGTAGAAGGTGCATTACATAAACCAAATGGCATACGTCTATAAGCATAAGTTCCAAAAGGGCAAGTAAAAGTGGTTTTCTCTTGATTAGGTTGTGAAACAGGTATTTGAGAGAAACTAGAATATCCATCAAGAAAACAAAAGTGTGTGTGCTTAGATAATCGTTCTAGCATTTGATCAATGAAAGGAAGAGGGTAATGGTCTTTTCTAGTAGCTTTATTTAATTTTCCAAAATCAATTACCATTAGATAGCCAGTAACAATTCTTTGTGGGATAAGTTCATTTTTATCATTAGGAACAATAGTAATAGCTCCTTTCTTAGGGTCACAATGAGCAGGATTCACCCATCTACTATTAGCTATGGGATAGATTATACCTGCTTATAGAAGCTTTAGTATTTTAGTTCTTACCACTTCTTTCATCTTAGAATTCAACCGTCATTGATGATCAACAACGGGTTTAGCATCAGGTTCCATATTAATCTTGTGTTGGTAGAGAGTGGGACTAATGTCCTTAAGATCATCAAGAGTATATCCAATACAAGCATGGTGCTTCTTCAGAATTTTTAATAATCTCTCTTCTTCATGTTCTGAAAGGTTAGCACTAATAATAACATGATATATCTTTTTCTCATCAAGATAAGCATATTTCAGAGTGTCAGGCAATTGTTTTAATTCAAACACATGATCACCTTTAGGTGGAGGAGGGCCTCCTAGGGTTTCAATAGGCAAATTGTGCTTAAGGATAGGTTGTTGTTCAAAGAATATTTTATCTAATTCACTTCTTTCACGCAGGTGCATATCATTCTCATGGTCTAGCAAGTATTTCATCCTTACTAGGTACTTCTTTATCATGAGGTTGTCTATGAAACTTAGAGAAAATAAAATCATGATACACAACACCAAAATTAACACTGAGAAATTCTTTCAGGCAATTTTTTTTAGCATTGACAGTGTTCAAGAAAGGTCTACCAAAGATTATGGGACAAAAATCATCTTGTGGGGAACCAAGAACTAGAAAATCAGTAGGGTATTTTATTTTCCCACACAAGACTTCAACATCTCTAACAATCCCAAGTGGTGTGATGGTGTCTCTATTAGCAAGTTTAATAGTAACATCTATGTCTTCTATTTTAGCGGGTGCAATATTATTCATAATTTCCTAGTATAAGGTAAAAGGAATAGCACTCACACTAAAACCTAAATCACATAGGACATGATAACAATGATCTCCTATTTTAACTAAGACAATAGGCATGCCAACATGTCTATGTTTATCTTTTTCATCAGGTTTAGCAATTCTAGCAGCTTCATCACAGAAGTAAATAACATGCCCATCAATATTTTTGACCAAGAGGTCTTTAACCATAGCTACACTAGGCTCTACTTTAATTTGTTCCTAGGGTCTAGGTTCTCTAATATTACTTTTGTTGACCACGATCGAAACCTTAGCATGTTCCTTTATCCTAACAGGGAAAGTTGATTTTTCAATATAAGTAGTAGGCACAACTGGATCAACATTATAAATAATAGTTTCACCTTTAGCTTTGACCGGTTCTTTAGTTTCTTCTTAAATAGGGGATGACATTTAAACCACTTCTTCTTAGGGAGATGAACATGAGTAGCAAATGATTCACAAAAAGAGGCTACTATCTCAGAGTCAAGTCCATATTTAGTGCTAAACTTGTGAAAAACATTGGTATTGATAAAAGATTTAACACAATCAAACTCAAGCTTAATACCTGACTCTTTAACTTCTCGAATTCTCAATCTTCAGAGTTGCGTTTAATTCTTTCTATAAGACCCCACTTGAATTCAGTAGTCTTCTTCATAAAAGAACCAGTACAAGAAGTATCGAGCATGGATTGATAATCACGAAAAGCCGAGCATAAAAATTCTAAATAATAATTTCTCTAGAGAGCTCATGATTGGAGCATGAATATAACATTGACTTAAGCCTCCCCAAGCTAGAGCGATACTTTCTCCTTCACGAGGCCAAAAATTATACTCCCTCCATTTACTTATAGAAGGCCATTATGGAATATATATATTTCATCTATACAAGGCCATTATGTTTTCTCGTACTAGCAACATGTTTAATACTTGCATGCATGTAGTCATAATGACACTTGGCTGCTTCCTCCACTAAGTTTTCTTGCATGCATGTTGTGTTTTAATGATCATAATAAACGAAAAGAAAAAGTTTGGTTGCAAACATGTATTAAATTTAATCTTTGTACCTGTAATTTAAGTTTGTGGCCTTGTATATAAAAATGAAGGGAGTATATATAATTCCGATCACGGTGAACTAGATGCATAGGATAAATTTTTTGGTGAAATTCCAATTTCAATCGATTCTAGTTCCAAGATCCAATATCACCGCGTAGCCTATATCATGTCAATGCTTTTCCCCACAAAGATAAAGGGAAAACCTTCTTCTTAACTTCCTCTCCATGTAAACTTGCCAGCTTAAATAATCCACAAATTTCATCCACATGTATCAAATGCATGTCGGGATGCTTCGTTCCATCTCCTGCATAAGGATTAGCTAGAAGTTTCTCTGTCATACCCGAAGGAATTTCATAGCCAATATTTTCAGTAGGTGCAGTAGGTTGAGGGGAAACTCTTTGTCTTAGGTCGAGGTGAAGATACCCTGAACAAACCCCTCAAAGGTTTTTTTTCATAGTAACAAGTGACAATAAATTTCAGCACATAATATAAATTTTTCCTTATCGATTTCCACTTACCAAGAGCGCTTCACTCCCCGGCAATGACGTCAGAAAAGAGTCTTGATGACCCACAAGTATAGGGGATCGATCATAGTCCTTTCAGTAAGTAAGAGTGTCTAACCCAACGAGGAGCAGAAGGAAATGACATGTGGTTTTCAGCAAGGTAATTTCTGCAACATGACTTCTCCCATGGCCTCAAGAACAAAGGTAACTACTCACAAATAATATTCATGCTCAAGATCAAAGGGATATTAAATAGCATAATGGATCTAGACATATAATCTTCCACCAAATAAACCATATAGCATCAACTAGAAGATGTTATCAACACTACTTGTCACCCACAGGTACCAATCTGAGGTTCTGGTACAAAGATTGAACACAAGAGATGAACTAGGGTTTGCGATGAGATGATGTTGTTGAATATGTTGACGAAGATTGGCCTCCCAAAGATGAGAGGGTTGTTGGTGATGACGATGGCTTCAATTTCCCCCTCCGGGAGGGAAGTTCCCCCGATAGAATCGCTCCACCTCAGGGCAAAAGTGCTCCTGCCCTTCTGCCTCGAGACGACGGCGCTCCGTCCTGAAAGTCCTCTCCTTAATTTTTCTAGGTCAAAATACCTTATGTAACAGAATATGGGCTCCGGAGGTGGGCTGGGCTGCCCACCAGGGCGCGCCTGGGGTCCTGGCGCGCCCTGGTGTCTTGTGAGCACCTGGCAGCCCCCCTCTAGTAGTTCTTTCCTCCAATATTTATTATATATTTCAAAATAATTCTCCATAAAATTTCAGCTCATTTGGAGATGTGCAGAATAGGTATCTCTGCTATAGCTTTTTCAGGTCCAGAATTCCAGTTGTTATTCTCCTTCTTTGTGTAAACCTTGCATATTATGAGAGAAAATGCATTAGAATTACTCCATTAAGTGTTATTATGCATAAAAACATTATAAATAACAGTAGGAAAACATGATGCAAAATGGGTGTATCACCGCACAGCCTAGTTGATACCCTGCTCCATATAAACAATAACAAAAAAATGGTCAACATGTTAGGTGCCAGGTGCGAACCGCTCATTCTGAAATTATCTTGTTTATTGACTACATACATGTTGACAATATCATGGGTCCCATATGTTAGCAAACCATTAGGAGGGAGTTTTTTTTTTGCTTGTAACAAGGAGGCACTTGCTTGCGTATTGTGATGGACCTGGTAGGTCCCTACTGTCATCCTCTCCACATACAGCCATCTCCTGTTCCTCTCATTTTTTGACCATGTTAACAACGCCAGATGATGGTGTCGCGGTGAGCGCACCAATGCGGAGGACGATGACAAGACCTCGGATGGGAATGGACAGGAGACGAGGAAGATGCGATAGTGTAGTCGCAGACGAAGGGGTATGAGGGTTGACTGGTTCTGGTGCGGGGTGGGCCTAATGTTGCCGAAGAATAATAGGAGGTGTGGGGAGCAGAGGGATGGTATGTATAATGGTTTAGGGTATGGTGGGGCGGCAATGCATGCGTGGAGGAGCAACTAACCATGGGAGGCAGGAGTAGGCGGTCATAATGGCGTTGGTTTGGTTTGGGGGGTGGGGTAGAGGAAGAAGACAAGAGATATAAGAAGCACGATAGATGTTGGATGTCAATCCAATGGGCATAGCACGCAGAATCGTTTGTTGACTAAGTCGACACCACCTTGTATAAGGTTTTTTCTCATGGGTCCCAAATGTTAGAGCCCAAATCTGTCATGGCCATCTAGGCTTTTTATTAAGAATTTACAGTCCATGGGTCCCAAATGTGAGAGTGATGTTCTTTTCCTTTGTTGGGATTTGTTACAATCTTTCTCTCTTAATTAGTGAAATGGCAAGCCTTTTGCCTTGTTTTAGAAAAAATCCTGCAATGCCCAAATCCATCCCTTCTCTCAAAATATTTGGAGCTTTTTTTCTTTTCAGAAATCTGAAAGATTTGGAGTTGTGCTTGTTGAAAAATAAATGTTGGATGGGAAGGAAGCAAAATGGTCAAGCACATGGACTGGCAGCACTAGCAAGAAGGACGGAAGATTTTTCGATGATAGAGAAGGTCCCTCTAGTAGCCTACACCAGCTCATGGTCTCTGAATGTAACGACACCATAGAGTAATTTACTCTTGGTAGTCAAAAAAGAGTAAGATAGAAATAAACTAGGCCAGGCTCTATCTAGGAAGTAAATAAACCTGGGCTGGGCGCGCCCAAGCCCAATTGATACCTAGGCTGCTCGATATTGGATATTAGAAACCTATTGGGTTTTTTATCTCAAGAAAAAAAAGGAAACCTGTTGGGTCCACCTAACATGGGGATATATGTTGGAATATAATCATAAACTTGGGGAAAATAGTTGAAAAGGACAACAACATCGAACTCCAGCATTGTTTTCACCATTCACAATCAAATGGGTCGGTCAGATCCATATAATCAACATCATGGGTTATTAAATTTAATGGAATGTGTTCACAAGTTATTGTAAATAGAAGACGAGCACGTTGAGAATACCTTTTTGTCCACCTAAAACAACATTTGTTGTTGTTCGACATATCCATCAACCATGAAAACATCGCTACAAAATTAAGCCCGATGGACAATAGTTCCCTCGCATTCAGCAAGAAGAATGTGACAAGGTTAGGGTTTGCCTGGGTGGGTATATATCTTTCCAACGTTATTGTCTTCAAATGAATGTTACGAGAAGTGAGAAAATCTCGGTGCTTATGATGCCACCGATTGGTTGTACCTTTTTACCCATTATTTTACCTAAATAGACATGAAGATTGAAAACAGTGAAGGTCTAAAAAAAGAGTATAACACAAGAGCGACTGAACGGTTAATTCTATTCACTATATATGGGCTTTCAATGTGTGTGAAATCATCACCTCTATATACAACTTCTTCGGGATGGAAAGCATCGCAGCAAGCTAATAATCTTGTTCAGATGAAAACTTCTCATACTGATAGATAAGATCTTGACAGAATCCAGCACCATTGATAGACTATGTATGGATAAACTCATTATTGAGCATATAACATAATATTAGTACAAAAAGTGTACTCCTAGATGATATAAAACTTATGTGCCGAAATGAATGCAGCTTATGATACAAAAGTGTCAATGATAATATATAGTACCTGAATAACTGTGGAGTCAAATACGATATTGAAATCATCGAACGTATTAGAAAATACAGTCAAGTCTCTAGTTTAGGTGTAGAGACAACATTTATTTGCGATGGCGAGTAACGAAAATCATGGAGAAACCTTTGAAGTGAAGGGCATCTTCGAAGATGAGCTCCACACCATCAAAACAAATTCCAATGCTTACAAGGTTAGGCAACTTTATTCGAAGATAACCGGTTTTTGTTCTGAAAACAAGCAGAAAGCCCTCCAGGGTAGGCCAACTGGAGTGGATGATGATGTGCAGTGAGGCCTTCGACACATGAACCTTCACAAGTGAAAGTTTTTTGAGTGGTGGGAGTCGAAGCATTTGTACCCAGATTGTCTGCTAGTTGGCACAGGGCAAAGGTGGCAGGGTTGAGAGAGGAGGAAACCATGAGATGGACATCTGTGGCGAGGGCTCAGATACATGGTGTTCTGTTGGTGGTATGTGGTTTTCGTAGGAATGGTAGAACTCAAGAAGCTAGAGTTTATCGAATTCACAGGACGTCAGCCAGGCATCCACCATGCAGAGTATGTACTGGTAGCACGCTGGGATGCAGATGGGTTGAACAGAGCCCTCGTGGGAGGAAATGATGGCTCCGGGGAATTCAAAATCATCAACCAAAATAGGTCATGATAGTCAAGATGCGAGGACTTGGGTGCGGCCGCCATCCTTGGTGGGGAGAAGGGATATGATCTCACCAAGGATGGCGTCTGGGAGGTCGTTGATGCAGTCTGACTGATATTCTTCGGGTACCTCAGATCCAGGGGCGGACCCTCGCCGCTTCTCTCCATGTTGCCTGATGCAGGATCTACAACTGGCGTCGCCGCTTGCGTGAACCTCATCTTCTTGGCACTTGCGCCAGCCGACTCCATTTCCCTTGCTGAAGCCACGCCGAGCTCATAGATTTGTCCACAGTAGCAAATCGAGAGCCTAGTTCCAGTGCGAGTGAGCAATAAGGGAAGCTACAGTTTTCTGTATGAGTGAGGAAGAAAAGGTGTTGGGGTTTTTTTGTAGGAGTGAGGTGAGGAATTTGGGGACACATATGGAGGGGGAGACGAGTAGAGCGAGATGACGTGAGTGAGAGTGAGGAGGAAGAAGGGCAGCAGGTTTTTTGTGGCGGTGGGGGTGTGGGGGCCTCTCTCCAAGTAAATATGGGCTTTTGTATAAGATGGATGCACTCTTTTTCTTGGGCCCAGAAAAACAATTACTAGTACAGTGGAAACATTCTACCGCTTCTGGCTCCTCCTAGGTCATCGAAACGGCTCCTGCTACTGAATGTCGTTTTACTTTGATTCACCGACATGCGAGCCATCTAGCGTGCGGGTCCACATGGCATCCACCAAATTAGAAGGCGGTATGCGGGCAAAGAGTCACCCCAGTCATAGCACGACAGTAATGAGTCATCATATCACAAAACCCCACCTCCCCACAGTAAGTTGGATGGACGAACCAATCATCATTTCAATCTTCACTGAATCCGCTTCTCCCTCATCTTCGCCAAGAAAACCACCACTCGGTTTTGCCATTGTTCTTCTCTCCCAACAAAGGAAAGGTGAGTGAATCCGTGATGTTGGTATATTTTCTTTCCAATTTTTTTCTTTTACAAAGTAGTAACCAATCATCACTCCCCTTTTTGTTTCATAGTCATTATGATTGTGTTTTCCTTCCAGTTGTCTTTGTCGTGGTGTTCTCACGGCAGATGTCATGGGATTGCTTATCGAAGGTGGTTGGGGCCAGAGAGCGTTGGTGGGTTCCGGTTGCAAGATTGGGCACGAGCGGTGCGAGACACGCGACGTACCCAGGTTCGGGGCCCTCCACGGGAGGTAACACCCCCAGTCCTGCCAGATCGACTATGAGGATCACAAGGTTACAATGGCACTCCCGGAGTTGTTCGGGAGGAGGAGGAAGAAGCAGCTAGCTCTCCTCCTTGCCTCGCATGTGTGTGTGTGTGTGTGTGTGGAATGAGCCGACCCCCTCTCTGGGGGGCTCCTGCGAGGTCTTATGGCCTGACCTCCTAGGTTATAAATGGTAAAGAAATGAGGGCGGGGCCCGGTTTCCAGCATCTCTGGCCTTCTGTGGGGCCCACCGACTGCTCGTCACAGTAGCCAGTCGTCCTCTGTGAAACGAAGTGGTTGGCACTATGCTGCCACAGTGCTGCATCATGCTGACGTCGGTCGCTCCGATCAGCGGCGTTGTTTGTACTGTAGCCACGCTCTCCATGATGTGGGAGAGGCCTTGTCGTACGGCGGGATTGGACAAGCGCTGACCCTGCCAGCCGCCGGCTGCGGGCAGCCGATCTGGAGCGTAGCATCGTGCCTAGCCGGTCCTAGCATGGCATCATGCCCAGCCGACCCGCAGCGGGGGAGCCGGCTGGAGGGCCAGCCAGAGTGAGGGGAGTTGGTCGCCCCAATGTTTTGAAAAATGTCTTGTACTCCCGAGCCTACCCGGGGGTCATCCCCCTAACAGTCTTCTTTTTGTCAGTTTCTTGATGGATCTTGAAGAACCGGACAAAGATCTATCGATGTTGGAGCAGGTGCAAGAGGCTGATCCCCCTGAGACAGAGAGCTCCAAGAAAATAAGGCCACCACTGAGCAGACCCCAGATACACTCCACTATTGAGATGATCAATGCCACATTTGAGGTGATAGCCCATGTGGCCGTGAAGGAGCAGTTTTCCCTCGGCAAGATGGACCCCTTTGAGGATGTCTCCCCCCCCCCCCCCCAGTGAGTTGCCCAAGGTGATTTTTTTCTTTGGCGATCTTGATTGTGGTTTTCTTATCTATATTTAGGGGGTTTTACATTATGCATACTATGTGGTGATAAATAATGCAAGATTTATTAGCTCCTTTGATCTACATAGTGGTTTACTAACTTGTGTTTTTTATATTGAAAAGTAATTTGGAATCCATTTGTGTTTCAGTTAGAGCCCTCATGCAGACAAGGATTGTGTAGTTGTACATGTCACTCCCTTTGAGGTGGATGACTTGATTATACACACTTGGAAAGCAAAGTTCTTCGGTTGTTTGATCCTGGAAGCCATTTGAACTTATCCTGAAGATGAAGTGTACTCCAGTCACGCTATTGTGAGGCGTGTTGTCCATGGTGTGCTGAAGCACGACAAGGTCAAAGTTGTGCCTTCGTTTGTGAGGTGTACTATTCTTGTCAAGCCTATCTAGGACGATGACATGGCATGCCTCGACAAACGCGTTTATGAGTGGAAAGGCCACAAGGTTATGTTCAAGAAGGTTGAGAGGATTGAGTTGCTAGGGAATGTCCTCGACGATGTTCATGGCAAGGTCCGTCTTATGTCCATCTCCAAATAGATCATTGGCATGAAATAGTTAGTCTGGCTAGTGTTTCAAAGTAGTTTGGATTGTGTTAGTTTACCCAAACCATGTGCATTATCGAGCCCTCATGAGCTAGTACTCTATTTGAAGCTCTCTATGTGAACTACTGCTACTTTTGTGTGTCCGATGCGAGTCCCCTCTAAGTGTTGTCGAAATAAATGCATCCTCACGAGTTTATTTAATGTAATATGGCATGGTGAGACATAAGTTGCCACTGTTTATCATATGAGCAAAGTATGTTTGATGAAATACTTGTTTGACAACTCTTGGTGAGGCGGCGTGTACATAGGGTAGGTAATGTTGGTTAAGTACTTGTAAACACTGTTGATGCAACCCCACTTGTAAACACAGTTGGTGCAAACCCACTTGTAAACACTATTGGTGCAAACACAACACATTGGCGCAGCTTGTTTCAACACTAGAAAACTTGGCTACTGACTAGCTCACTCTCATACTCTGTTGTATGACATATAACCAACTATCTTGTTACAGTGGTTCATGCGGTTAATCAAGACCATAATATACATTTCAAATATTCGCACGCTAGTCCAGAATTCAAGGTGTGAGGCATGGTCGACAGCAATTTAACAAAATGTGCAGTCGATCTCAAGAAAAAGAAAAGTGCATGCTACTGGAACGCCGTTGTCACGTGGAAAACAATAGAAACTATCTTGGACTTGAGATAGATCCCGATGCTAATCCAGTGGCTAAGCTGGATCGATTGAGACTTAGAAACGTCTCAGCCTATACCGACCGTTGGCAATTTCTAACGTACAGTTTTTTTTTAACTTGTGGCACACTTTATTAAAACTTAAATAATAGTTACATCTTTAACCAGCTCGACTAAGGGAAAGCAGGAGGTTCATCACCCCAAAAAATAACAACTTGAAAATCAAAAGACTTTCTTGCTAAAGAGTGTATCTTTAACCAGCTCGACTAAGGGAAACCAGGAGGTTCATCACCCTAAAAAATAACAACTTGAAAATCAAAAGACTTTCTTGCTAAAGAGTGTGCCATCGTATTTGCCTCTCTCGGATAGTGAACAAAAGAGTGATCCAATCCTCTGTGCTATATGGAAGCAGCAATGATAGCTGTATATGGACCGAGTATTTCAGCTACCCCATTGCAAACATTATTAAGCTCTAGGCAATTCGATCAAAAACAACTTGTGAGCATCCTAGTTCGTTCGCAAGTATCATTCAGTTTTTCATTGCTAACCCCTTCGTTGAAGGAGCATCGAGCACATGATCAAATGTCAAAAACGCTCTTATATTATACTCCCTCCATTTCACAATTTAGTGCGTCCGCGTTTTCCGAGATCTAAATTTGACCATAAATTTAACCAATAAGGCCGACTGCGGCGGAGCAAAAAAATTATACGCACTACATTGTGAAATGGAGGGAGTAGGGCAGAGGGAGTAGTTGGTTGAGATGCTTGGGTATAGAAGAAAGCACATTCTGTCAGTGAGATCTATGGCAACTTACACAGAGTATAGTAAGGCTACAAAGGGAAAATTCTCAAGCAAAGAGAGATATAAGCACATATGATTGCTACAGCAAGGGGCGACGATAAGTTACAGATTGGATGTCATCCGTCAAGAGAGAAAAAAGAGAGGAAAAACTTCTTTTCTGGGTGAGAAATAACACCATACACCAGTACCGACGGCTGCCCCGTGCAGGCAGAATCTGACCCTCTTATCTTTCAGTAAGATAACCAAGGCAGGTAGCTCAGTGTCATAGTTGCATAATACACAGCGAACCAGTTAAACAAACTGATGCACCATAACAGTGACCAGCTCAGTGCTTACCATTGCTTATGATTCCTTTATGGCACCATTAGAGCAAAGCCCATATGCTTTTGGTCCAATGGGGGTTTATGGCGCTGACGCTGATGGTCCATAAGCGATGAGCCCAGTGAGAACAGCTGCGTCATCATCATATTGAACTTGAGTGTTTCCAGCCACGCTATTGAGAGGGTTTCCAATCATACTGAAGATTATTGAAGCTATTTCCTGCTCTAAGTCCACCCAACAGCTGATTTCCTATGTCATGCTGCTGCTGCTGCTGCTGCTGCTGCTGCTGCTGCTGCTGCTGCTGCTGGCCCAACTGTGATAGGTCATGTGCACTGTGATGCATTCCCATCCTCCCGTTCATTGCCATTGCATTGTTTGTCACTGCCATTCTCAACCCATTAGCTGTAGGATTTGAACCAAACCCACCCATGGCCCCCAACCCCATTCCTCCGACTCCAGAGTGATTTGTGACAGCATTACCAAGTAAGCAGTTAACCCCGTTAATACCAGGGGTAAATCCGTTTGGTCTCTTCATGTCATTCCCTGCATGGCCAACACCATTCATTTGTGATGACATCATCTCTTGCAAGATTCTCTCAACCGAGCTTTGGGCATCACTTTGCTCAGGCTCCTGAGATCGAGTTGCAGGAGGCTGCATTGGCGGCAAGTTTGATGATACTGCTGGGGAACTGAGTTGGTTTGTATTCTGAAGGGCAGGCATCATGTTGTTATTGGATGATATAGGTACCTGGGAAGGGAAAGAGGTAGAAGGATTTGACTGTAATGAACTTGCGGAGTTCACCTTGGGAATTGCACCATTATTCCCACTGTTATACTGACCATTTGCACTGCTCATTAGATGATCTTGGCTAGAATCAATTGAACCTTGCAGGATCCCCATAACAGTTGGTGAGGGTGCAGATGTAGAGGGTGCACAACTGAGAGAATTATTTGATGTCACATCTGCATTGGCAGAGGCAGAAGCCTGCGCACCAGCCATAGGGGCAGAATTTTGGCCACTCTGGTTTGAACTCTGCGGAACAGATTGCTGTTCTTCAGGTTGTTGCTGCTGTGGTTGAAGAGGGTTGATCCCTGATGGAGTCCTCCGAGGAAATTTATGCAGGCTATCTGAAATAGAAATAACTGTGGGTGTTACAGATAACCAAATCACATAAAACAGCAAATAGCACCCCAACAGGCTACTGTCCATTGTGACCCAGAATTAGAGAAAATTCACAGAAACCAAGTTCGTAGCCATCCCCACAAGGGAAAGATTAAAATGTCATACCGATTGGTCCAGATCCAGTCTGCTTGCTGTGGTCAATCAAATCTTTCATACAGTTTACCACCTCTGCAATCTGGGAATATCAATGAATTACATGAAATTAGTAGAAACAAAAATCAACTTAAATCATACCTACAAAACCTAAACAATCGCAAAAATTCTAACAATGATGGGAGCTTAGAAATTGTAACAGGTGGATGGAAACTACTCCCTCCGTCCGAAAATACTTGTCAGAGAAATGGATAAAAATGGATGTATTTAGAACTAAAATATGTCTAGATACATCCATTTCTCCGACAAGTATTTCCGTCGACAAGTATTTCCAGACGGAGGTATCAGACCATAGTATACCTGAAGGCAGCGGACATATCGTTTTGTGTATCCTAAATCATTTACCAAAGGCACCTCCAGAGCTTTAGCCAGTTGCCGGGCACATGCAACAAACCTAATGAAACAGGATTAACACATAAGTACGGATTGCATGGACTAAAAAAATACTAGTTACTAAAAGAAACATTGAGTCGGTGATACTAAAAAACAGTCAGCACGCAAAGCAAGAACGCTGTGAATAACATGCAACCCTGAAACAGCATACACTGTTAACTATAATAAGTTCTTGCAGAGAGAGAGAGAGAGAGAGAGAGAGAGAGAGAGAGAGAGAGAGTTATTAAAAGGGAAGCAAAACATAATGTTCTGGAAGTCAAAGCAAAGAAGTTCAACACAAAGCACCCATTGTTCATTTCAGGCTTCTATATGTTTATGAACCTTGATGTTTCTTGAACATCAATATATGGTCGGCTGTTGCCAACCGATAGTAAATTGGAAACATAACACAAAATAGTATGTTGCTAATTGCTAACAAAATACTCCCTCCGTCAAAAACGCTCTTATATTATGGGACAGAGGGAGTACATGTGAAGCATCTTCTTGAGCGTACTCCGCCACATGATATCATAGTTACTGAAACCAGACCGGTTTACCCAGTGAAGCTTCCAATTCACCTGTCCGCTATTCTAACCAGTGGCTCTGTTGCGGACTCTCCAATTAGGCTCACTGGTTGGACTTGCTTAACACGCATAAATAAAACCTAACATGTCCTTTTGGCACAGGACCAAACCAAGGGTGGACAGGCTAGCACCATACAGTTCCATCACGAAACTAGAATGTCTATTGCTGGAATCCTATTCCTCCTGAATTTTTGTAGCTTTGTGTCATTGGCTGAACCCAGTTAGATTGGGCAAAGCTCTGCCCCTCCAAGATTTTTCTGGTCGAGTGACCAGGATTTCCATAACACAGTATAATATCCCGTACCTTGCATCTACTCTGGAGTCTACTCAGCTAAAATGAAAATCATTTCTTAGGCAACTGCATTTTTCTATATACCTGTTCTACAGTCTGAGAACCATCGAGGTATTCAGCTAGATCTCATCTCCATTGCATTCATCAGCAAGTATTCATTTCGGTTCGTTCCAGCTAATCAAGATATCTCTCTCCCCTACTTAATAAGTATGTACGGTTATGTGTTACGTTCCTTTTTTTGTCCGCACTCTCCCTCCCGACCCCACCTCCTCCGTTTCCAGTTTTGCTGGTTTCTTCCAACCGGTTTCCCTTGAAACCGCCTCAACTGTCCCACATTTATTGACTTACCAAATAAAATCATGTTTCTTGGGTAAGCCAATAAGTACTGATCCAATTGGCAACTAAAGTCCTTTTTTGGTGCGTAACCACATGTAACAATAAAATGGCACGTAAATCACAGTGATTGCGTACAGAAGATTTGTGCCCCCGTTGGAACGCAGAGTCAAATTATCTAGTAAGAGATAAACAATCATGCCTAAGATGAGATTGCCTTGTTAGGTAATAAGTGCACAAACATGGATCTAAATTATTCACTTTGCCTGGCAGCATAAGCTCTTAATGGTGTTCATTGGCGCATGAAAGAATTGTACAAGAGCAAGAGGTCCTGAGACAGAGACTCTACATGCTCATTTTATTATTAAAGGAGTGGTGCTGGTGTGATTAGAATGGGCATGCACTCGCAATGTTAGCACATTTTGCAAGACGATTGACCTGAGCTTGTGTCCTAACAGAACCTCACGATTCTAATCCACATCTTAGGGACGAGGATTCGCCTTGACGTAAATTAACTGCATGTATTGCCAAACAGGGTTGGTTGGTGCATCAAACTCAACTATAGTAATTAGCCAAAAATATGGCAAAACCTTCAATGTTAATTACTTGATTCACATCACCCATTGTCCTCCACACATTACAGTGGAATGGGAAGACATGTGCACATTATCATCACATGCAGAATAATCTGCATGTTATTTTAGCGCAGCTCATTCCAATGAAGTTTCAATTATATTTCTTTTTATAGAGAATCTCCTTTTATGAGTTAAATGACATATGTAATGAGCCGAATACATGACAAACGATATGTTGATTTCAAATATATGTACTCATGACTATGACCTGTCTACTGTACAATGACATACTGCTTCTAACATGATAGATCGACTCAGACGGACTAAACGCCATATTTAGAATGCTCAAATGGTAAGGTCCTTATTGGTCACACGTAGTCAAAAGAATTCTTTTTTTAGGTATGAAATAAACATGTCTTCCACACAAACATTGCAGATCAACTACTCACTATACTTAGTCAGGGATCACTATCTTCTGCACAGGACCTTGTATGGAATGTCTTGCTAATTATTTTCCTACCAAGGTTTCAAGATGCTGGCAGCTGACGTGTAGGAGGGGGTCAAACTTTTAGGCTTGTGATGTGGCCTTGTGGACCCTGGCCCCAGGCAGCATACCACTGCCATTGAGGCAGCTGCATTGCAAGGGCTAGGGGGGTATAGAACAAGAACTTTGGTTTAGAGAAATCACCTGGCACATTACGGACGCGACCACGATATCTGGACGGCCCTGCATGTCTAGGGATTGGATCTTTTCTGTTTTGAGTAAATACTGCAGAACTACATAACTTAATACAAGTGACATGTACAGGATATAAAGACCCAATCCCTCTTTCTCATCTTTTAATTATTAGTATTAATGATAATGCCGAGCGAGTTCAAATTTAGTGTGGCTAAAAATGTCGGTCTTATTGCTTGCACTAGTAATGGTCAGAAACATAGAATTTGACATCGAATTGAGTGAGTCTGTTACTATATAATTCTGTTGGCATTCAAGTGATAATCATTCTATATTGAAGATAATCCTGAGTATAAAACTGATCGAGTCACATTTGAGTTTATGTGGTGGAACTGTGAAACGTGAAACTATCAAGTGTTTTTGTATTATTATTTTTTTAATATTGTATTGTTAGTAGAAGTACATAGAACTTTGTGAAACAAAACATTATATAATTTGGGAGAAAAAATCCAAATATCCAACCATACGCATCAGCAAATTTCAGAATTAAATATAGTTGTGGAAGACTAAATCGATTTAATACTACATAGCATACAAATGTACTATGTAACTGAAACACCTATAATCCTTTTTGAATCTCGTAGATTTGTGGAAAGCTATAAAAACTTCCACTTCAAAACTTTACAAAAATACAAATTCCAAAATCTGTGAAACAAATTAAGTTTTAAAACTGAATAAGCCATAAAAAATTACTTGAATAGTGGATACTTATTTGAGATTAATGGGTGATCTTAGCATGTGTTAATTGTTTGGTGGCAGGAAATTCATAAATACATCTATTGCACATGTGCCAAGTGCATTAAAGGTACATCTGACAGTATTGTATTATTGGAAATCAATTAAACTGAAATATGCATCATATACTCTAACCAACTGGCAACGTGTCAGTCTCTGCAATCATGTGATCCCATCCGCATGGATACCGTGGTATTTCCCCTTTGGCTTACCCTTTTTCGTGGATTCTTTGTTTTACTTGTTGACTGCTCAAAATGAGAATAATGGCAGATAGCAACTAACTCCAAAGAAATGTCAAATATAGGAAGTAATCATGATAATCCCCGATACTCCCTCCATCCCATATTACTTGACGCTCAAACGGATGTATCTAGCACTGAAATACGTCTAGATATATCCGTTTAAGCGTCAAGTAATATGGGACAGAGGAAGTATCATGTTTCTACCATATGCACTGATTTTCTGGTTATGTGTTGGACTGGGGTCCACATGAAGATGAAAATCCATCCTTGAGCTGTGGTGGTGGTCATGGTTTAAACCCTAGGTAACCATCCTCACGTCAATGAAAAACTATGCTATGTTGCCTCCATTACATAGAATAAGGAAGTTTTCCTAGATAAATGAAGTGAGAAAACTCGCCTCTTCATGTAGAGGTATAACAACATAGAGGGCAGAAATTATTTATAAGCCTAAAGATAGATATTAACCTGAAGAAATTATCTAATATGGAATATCATCATAATAATCAGCCATTTTATTCCTGCCTTTGCTTTTATGCCCATTTGCAGCCAGATGAGGCGCATGTGTACATGGCAAGTGAACTCCTCAGGCCTAGCTCACTGGCCGCTTGGCATGAAACAAAGATGGCAAGCACGCAAACAACCTGAAGCTCACTTCCTTTTTCATAGCAAAATGAGGCAGAAGGCCAGCTTGCTAAGGCCCTATTCATAAATCACAAGAGCTCATTCACAGAAAGTTCCTATGAAATTATATATCGAAGTTTATGTCAATGAGACCATATACTCCCCTAGCAGGATAACAATGCGGCCACAGCGTAAGCAACAAAAGAGTCAGAAAGATCTCATAATTGCAGGACAGCCCCGCAAGCAGATACTTTATTTACCCCAGCCTCAAATTCTCAATTAACTGACTAGCTATGAGCAACATTAAAAAATTAAGATATGTGCAGCAGGGAACATCTGAAGCCATCTAGTGTTAATGATATTATGCAAGCTCAAGACATGGACAACTGGGCGACATTTGGAAGGATTAGATGATGTGGACTTGGAGACCATCTGGATGATTGTCGCACCTAGTTATAACATGTAGGTGTGCAATAGTTGCCCTCCCTTTTGAAACAATTGCTTCTTGAATCATGAGCGCTCATCATCCGGGTCAACTCAAAAAGTGTACTGAGATTGGGGCGACTCATGTTTTTGCAAGGCAAACCAGGCAACGGGTAAGCTCACTCAAGCCCACCTAACCAGACATGTTCCACTCGACAAGGACGATTCTCTGACAATGTAAGTCCTTAGGTCCCAGAGACCAGTTTCACAGAACCCTAACATTTTCATCCATGCTTTGTCTAGGATGGTAAACTCAGTTGGTATGGTTTGGTCACAGAAGGCCATATGCTAAAACCAAATCAACTACAATAGCCATAAAACTTTGGATGGCTAGAATGAGGTATCACATGTATATGTATTGGCTCCTGACTTGCCATGGTGGCCAATACATCTAAAGCTATACATTAAGAGAACATGTAAATTTGACTCTAGAAAAGAACGTAAGGAAAGTATTATGCACAGCACAGCAGGGCCAATCTCCTTACGAGTTGCAATTATTCTGCATGTCCTGAGTTGTTAAACTCGTTGGAGTATGAGCAGCAGCCTGGTACTTTTGTACAACCGCGCCAAGCTGACTAACCTGCATTAAACATCAAGGTGCAAACATAGATCAAACCTTCGTTACCAAATCTAGTATACAGACAAGATCCATGGCTGTAAATGAAACCATGTCTAACTCTACATTAAGGCTTAGTCTCCAATTGCTGAACTGTGCTGTGCTTATTTTATAATCTGGGGTGGGAAAACAGCCATGAAAGTGGGCAAAAATGAACCAAACAAACACTAAAATAAGCAAAAGCTGGTCGGATAAGCTGGACTATCATAATCCACCACAATCCCAAATGCAACCTAATAAGTCTTAATACCTGCGGTACTATTGACCTCCGTGGGATAAGTTCCTCATGACGCCTAGCACAGAACTCCCAAGATGCAATCTTCAATACAAGCAAAAGTACAGGTGAAATATGTTAGTCCAAAAGCCACCACTTATTCAACAACAATATAAGAGAACCACCATAATGATGAATAAATGACAAGAAAAACAAAGTATAAGACTGAGTTGCAATACCTTGAGGTCTGGATTAAAAATTATCCTTAGATGCCCCTCGCGTACGACACGCAATTGCTCAAAGACACTTTCCTGGATTGCTTTAGTATAGTCCAAAACAATCTGACCAGATGCATTTTTGGATTCACGTGGCATATCAATATACAATAGTTCTTCCAATGTACCACTCGCATATTTGATTTGGCATAATCGCGGTAAGACCTCAACTGTTGTCTCTGTAAAGTTGACAACATAAAATCAAACTAGAAACACGAGTAGGTGAGGAAGATGTACAAATAAAAATGATGCTTACCAAAGCCCCGGCCAGGCTTCCGATTGCATATTTCACAGTGCCAGACATCCTGCAGGTGCAAACATATATGGGAAGTTATAAATAATAACTTGAGAGGCAAAAGTATACTATAAATACTATGTGATACTCCAAATCCTCCAACTAACTAACAGAAGAGTTTACTTGCATAAATCAAATATATGGAATCAGAAGGGGGAAAAGGTACGGATTCGATGAGAACAGCAATAGTAAACCTGAGGGAAAACTCCAGTAGTTTGACGACCAGTTCCGTAGAGAGATACACACCACCTCTTTTTGGCAGTTGGCGCGAAATACTCATTGACAAAGTTTCTCCAGTACTCAATATTATTATCCTGCATCAACAGGAATAAGTAGATGCCCTAAGTTCTAAGAACATGGCTTTTGCTTGGAGCATAAAACTACACATTTTTAAACAAACAAAAAGAACATACCTGTGGCCTGTTTTGTTGATGATACATGTAATGGGTCAGTCTCTTTGCACAGGTACCTGGCTCATAGGAAGCCGGCTTTCCTGGAGTTCTTATGTTTAGACTTTGTTGACGAAGTAACTGCTGCTGCTGATGTTGATGTTGCTGCTGCTGCTGCTGCTGCTGCTGCTGTAATTGATTTCTCTGTAAAGGAAGGTTCTTCAGAATCTGTTGTTGTTGCTGCTGCTGCATATGCATGATACGCTGTTGTTGCAAAAGGTTCAGTTGGGCAGCCGCAGCAGCTTGAGGGTTCTGCTTCGTAAGCTGTAACAAATGGTGCTGCTGCTGCTGCTGCTGCTGTTGCTGCAAGAATGCTGATGGATCTGAATTCGGTTGCTCCATCTTCACCGCACCCAAACCCCTCAACGATTGCAACTGATGTGGCTCAAATTTTACATTGCCAGCATTGCGCATCATCTGGGCTGGGCCATTTTGGTCAAGCTGTCCCATCTGCTGTTCTAATTTGACTCCACCTATGCTGCCGCCATTCTCCATCTTCACTGTAGCATGCAGCTGCAGCGGTTGCGTTGACAATTGCTGCTGATTGTAAGACATCGGTAGTTGTTGGTGGTGCTGCTGCTGCTGTTGCAAATCCTGCATATCCATCTTCTGCTGCTGCTGCAAGTTATCTGAACCTAGGTGATTGCCCAAACTAACCTGGGAGGATGACATAGGATCAGATCCACCCATGCCAATCAAGTCACCAGCACCATCAAGCCCCCCTCTTTGCTGAAGCGTATTCATCGGAAGCCCGCCATTAGCCATTTGCCCTGGACCCGGCACAGTGCCTCCGTTTCCAAAGGACTGCCTGTTGAGCAGGGGGGAGGCATTCGAGGATCCTCCAAGCAGGCCATTCCCACTAAACTGTGTGCGCGGGGAAACAAGAGATGAGAATGGGGACTGTGACTGAAGCATGCCGCCGCTACCCATTCCCTGCTGGCCACCACTGAGCAGGCTGGAATTCGTCCGGAGAAGAGAAGCAGCACCCATTGGCTGCCCAGGTCCCATTGGGTTCGGGGGACCCGAGGAAACCATCCTTTGCGGGCAATCGGAGAGCTCCAAGCTCTGCAAACCGCTCCAAGGTTATGTCACCACTCAACTCACCATCCTTTCAGACCAGCATACCCACGAGATCCACCAAAATTAAGCAGGATTAGGCCAGCATTCCCTGTAAACAACCAGAGATTGCAACTTTAGGACACATGCAAGGATGTAGACCAGTACGCCTTCTAAAGATCAGGACCTTTTTCAGTTTCAAAAGAAAAAAAAATCAGGAACCTTTTGTGGTTAATTTTTCTAATAAAAGCATTCTGTGACGAAAGCCCGACTAACAGACGGTAGCGACACAAGATATCAATTCTGTGAAAACTTGACACATTTAAACACTTATTCGTTGAATACCCAATTGCAAAGTTTATCTGGAGAGTTATACAATGCACATACGATTTACATTATGTACCTAACTCAATTGACTTCTGGATCAATTATTTCCACAAAGTAGGGGGGAAAAAACTAGCACCGGTAGACATGGCTGCAGTTGTGCAGACAATTCGAAGGACATGAAGCAATGCTTGTTTTCAACACAGATTACCATCTGATCCCAACATTGTCACGTCTCTGATTTGTTACTGGTCATCATGTTGGGCTATATAACTGCTGGAGCAACTCAACTGAAGTATGGACCTCTTCAGAGGGGATGGTGACCAGTTCAGTGATTAACTGCACAGCAAGCTCCATAATGTTGCAGCTTGGATAAATAAACTCCCTGAAAGCTGATTTTCGACATTTCACTCTGTTCTGCTGGTCAGCTGTAAATCTTCGGTACGTGTTTATGCTGTCAGGTTATTTATCTAGTACATCTGCAACTTTGTTCTCGCTGAATTGTTACTCTATGGCTTGGAGCAATGGAAGCCGGAGGCCGCAGGCAGCTTGCTCAAACGAAATAAAATACTCAAACAAGCGCACTCACCGCCACGAAGCCACCAGCCAGCTCCAGTACGCAGCTCCGGCCCGCCAGCGATCCGAAGGACGACTCGCGCTAAATCGCGCGGCGCGGCGCGGCCCGCAGGAACCCTCGTCCGCCGGCAACGCGCTCGCTGCCACTACCGCCCCCGCCCCCGCCGCGCCGGAGCAGCTCCGCTCCGGCTAGGGTACGGTCCGCCGCCGCGCCGGTGAAGAGAACCGGTTCGTAGAAAAGATCTTTCCCCCCTGTCCCCAAGCGCGGGCGACGGGATTCGGCCTCTCTGTGGAGAAGGGAGGAGGCGAAGCGAGGAAGGAGAGAGAAAGCGAAGCGAAACAGCAGAGAGAGGGAGGAGGGAGGGGGGAAGAGGAAAATGCCGAGACTCCGTCCTTGCGGACGTCAAAATTCCCATTCGATTTGATTAAGATCCGGGGGCCGCGACCTGCCCGGCACCCAGCGCCACCCACTGACGGCTGGGGCCGGCGCCCGGCCGGATCCGCGTGGCGGTGAGCGGGTGGGGGTGAGGCTGCGGTGTAGGGGGTATGATTAAGGGGGGTGTTTTTCTTTGTTTCGGTGTTTGGTCTATTTTATTTCTGGGTTTTTGTTAGTTGTATGCTGAGGTTAAAAGAAGTCAAAAAGGGAGCGTGTGCGTGTGCGTGTGCTCCATGCCACGCCATGGCCAACGGTGTGGCATGGGATATCCCCCTGTCACACACATGGTCGTGGAACATGTATAGAAATGGAATGTCAGCACCGAGCCGTTGTGCTCCAGTTAAGAGTGCACGGGTGGTGCTTAGACCTGGATAATTGCCGTGGTAAGGCCTCGTTTTGATGGGAATTTCGGTGTCCAGCTCAAAAAACATATATAGTGTTTATTTTACTGTCACGCGGAGTGTTTCCCTTCCCCTCTTCGTTTTGATTTTTCCTCCTATGTCTTTCTTTTCCACTTGTTCTCCTTCAACTGTCTTGATTGTCCCACCTTTCATTGACTTACCAAATAAAATTATGTTATCTTTGATAAGTAAAATAATTTCTTACCAAATTGAAACCCTACATTTTATCTAGCTAGGTAAATCACGACCAGGATTTGATAAATATTTATTTACAGCTGGTACGAGCGAGAATACGACTGCCCCCATTGGTACCATGCGTCATCTCAGAAAATGAGACCTCATGTTACCATAGGCCGAACGAGGTACGACCCAGGGTACGAGCATCCATGCTCGTACTGGACTTAGAGCCTATTATTCAATTGTAAAAAATATATACATGTGCCAAAGGGGAGTACAACCCACGGCGTGAGCACCCGCGCTCGTACCTTAGGCTTTCAAATGCTCTATAAACCCAGCCGAAGGGAGGAGGCAGTGCAAGCGAGGTATAGACGTTCTGGGAACCAGGGTACCCAGACTTGGCTGCCTGCGGCCCATGGCGTGGCTCCCTCGACGGCCTGGTATGGCCCATCTACGAGACTGTCAAGACAAGACCCTCGCGAGGGGCCAAGCCTCGCGAGGGGGATAACGCCAAGACCTCCTGAGGGAGCGACCTCCCCAGGCTGCTCCTGAGGAGTGGAGATTCCTATGCAGGTGCCCAACTTCATGAGGTTGCGGTGACACAACCATGACGACCAAGGCCAGGCGGACGCCAGCGGGCGCAGAGAAGACAGTTTCCTCTTTGGTGCTAAGGAGGCAAGCGCGGGCGTGGGTTCCCGAGGAATCAGGCAAATGTTTCCATTCCAGTGCAACGAGACCAAGACCACCAGAATGGCAGGACGGATGTCATCGCCGAGGCCACCACAGCGTCACGACCAGAAGTTTTGCAGGCAAAGACCACCTTTTGTCAGGATAAGATGTACTACATGTCCCCGTTCAAATTGGCTACTATGGGATCCCTTCCCGCCTATATTTTGGGGGAAGAGGACCGAGGCCACTATAAGTATAGGTTAGCCACCGTCATAGAGGGGGCGGACCCCCAATCCGAACCTCTCAACTCATCCTCACACTAGAGCAGACCTCGCGAGGTTGTTCATCCTTTGTACTTGTTCATCCTCAGCCCCTCGTGAGGCAAATCCACCCCAAAGCAGGAGTAGGATCTTACCACCACAAGGTGGCCCGAACCTTGGTAAACTGTCGAGTCCATCTTCTTCCTTGTTCATCGAGCTAGGTCGTGGGACGACGGGTTGGTTGGTTGATATGTTGAGTCCTTCGCACACTCCTCAGAGTTCAAACCTTTCTTGGGTCCGTGGAGCCCTGAATGCGACATTTGGCGCGCCGGGTAGGGGGCGTGTCGAAGCTCTGCCTCTCCATCGGTTGTGCTCCGTCCGCGCTGCGTGGTTCCCATGGTAGGCCCCGCCCTGCCCACCAATCCGTCGGGCGCACTCGGAGACGTCATGGGCCACCGGGCCTTTTCCCCCCGCCCTGCGGCAGGTGCGGTGGCCGCCGAAGTTCAGGCCAACACTGCCTTTGCGGTACGACGTCACGGGGAACCCCACGGAGTTCCTTCGCTTGTACGAGCTGAGTATCATGGCGGCGAACGGCCACGACAAGGCCATGGCGAACTGGCTCCCCATGGCTCTCATGGGAGTGTCGCGCTCCTGGATGCTTAACATACCAGAGTCTTTGGTGGCCTCGTGGGAGGAGCTGCGTAATCAGCTCATTGCGCGCTTCGCGACACCGGCGCCCCACACTATAGCAGCCATTCTCGGTGGGTCGCAGGCGCGCGGGCCTCAAGCCGCCACGTCAAGCAGCTCTTCTGTGACGCCCCCGATTCAATCATACACTAATCATACACGCAAATGTGTACGATCAAGATCAGGGACTCACGGGAAGATATCACAACACAACTCTAGACACAACTCAAAATAATACAAGCTTTATATTACAAGCCAGAGGCCTCGAGGGCTCGAATGCAAGCTCGATGCACAAGAGTCAGCGGAAGCAACAATATCTGAGTACAGACATAAGTTAAACAAGTTTTGCCTTAAGAAGGCTAGCACAAAAGCAACACGATCGAAGAGGCAATGCCTCCTGCCTGGGACCTCCTAACTACTCCTAGTCGTCGGTGGTCTCCACGTAGTAGTATCCGTCGGTGGTGGCATCTGGCTCCAAGGATCCACCATCTGGTTGCATCAACCGGAAAGAAGAGAGAAGGGGGAAAAGGGGTAGCAAAGCAACCGTGAGTACTCATCCAAAGTACTCGCAAGCATCAGATCTATACTAAGTATGCACTGGTATCAAATGGAAGGTTTGTATCTGTGGACTGAACTGCAGCATGCCAGAATAGAGGGGGAAGGCCTAGCCTATTGAATACTAGCATCTTCACGCAGCTCCGAGCATCTTGCAGCATGTAGAAGAGTAAAGAATAGCAGTTTAATTAACAAACATGTTGTAACATTAATGCCCAGAGATCCTTCCTCGACTCCCTGCGAGAAAGCAATCCCGGAGCCACATATTCAAGTATCCATTTGTAGTTGTATAAGATCAGGATATAAGTCTGAACGTCCGTTACCGTGGACACGGCTATTAATAGATAATCTTCCCTGCAGGGGTGCACCACGTTTTCCAACACGCTCGATCACTCTGGCCGGACACACTTTTCTGAGTCAATGCCCGGCCTCGAAGATCAACACGTCGCAGCCCTACCTAGACTCAGCAGAGAGGTCCCCGCCGGTCTACATCCTAATCACTCCGGGGTCTGGGCCCATCGCCCGGTGCACTCCGGGTCGTTATGTGTAGGGCGATACAGGCCACCTCCACTGGGGCGCCGACCGGGCCGTGCCGCAATGCTGAATTGGACGTCTGACAAAGCTTCGGCTGATACTGTGACGTCGAGGCCCATAACTATTCTCACGTGGTGGTTGGTGCGTAAAGGCCAGATGCCAACTCAGAACAAATACCCAAACCATAGTGTATTATTAGCTTGCGGAGACGAGCAGAGACTCACGATCGAAAGTGACCCCGTCGCCCCGTCTCGTGGACTTACGACAAGGGCCTAGAATGCCCGGTCGTGCCACGTCATTATCTTGCGGGTGCTCTCCGGGCCTGCCCGACTTTCACCAAGGTCCCAAGTAAATTCAAGGTAACCGTGTGTCCAAACATCAAGGGGAAAACCCGAGGAATCACCCCCGGTGGATTCCACTCAATGTAATCATCAAGGTGAACATAAGAGGGACCACCCTCGAGGTTCACACTTGAGGTGTTGCACGACAGAGCCGTATCAGAAATGGTGAAAGAGGAACCACCCTCGATGACCACGACCGAATAGCTACACTACAGAATTATCATCAGGAGTGTGTTATGAGGGATCACCCTTGGCACTCAATAGTAGCTCTATAGAGTCGAGCAACTAAAGGGGCATGATGTGATGTGAGGTGTCATGCTCTGGTCGTTGATCACGTTGATCGAGTCGTCGAAGATGAAGCAGGGGCAACAAGGACAAGTGGGGGTCACTGATGGATCACTAGCCAACCTATACTAAGCAGTTTAGGATAAGCAGGTAGGTAATAATAAGCATGTACAAAAGCAGGCTATGCATCAGAAATAGGAGCAATCAAATACAGGAGCAAAATCTAATGCAAGCATAAGAGTATGGAATGGGCGATATCGGGATGATCAAAAGGGGGGGCTTGCCTGGTTGCTCAGACAAGAAGGAGGGTCGTCGACGACGTAGTCGATCACAGGGACATCAGCAGCAGTCTCGGGGTCTACCGAAGAAAAGAGGGGGGAGAAAACAGTGAATACATAGCAAGCAAGAGCATAAAAGGACAACAGACAGAGCTAGACGTGTTCTAACACGGTGCTAGGTGATACTGGCGAAGGGGAAATCATCCGGGAAAGTTTTCCCGGTCCCGGACGTCTGTCAGACAGATGAATCGAAGGGGAAAGTTTGCAGGTTCGCTATGCTAGGGACGTGTGGCGGGCGAACAGACCGCGTGTTCAGATTCATCTCAAAATTCTGAGCAACTTTCATGTAGAAAACATTTTCATCCGAGCTACGATTTATTTTCTATTATTTTTCAAAGTGTTATCTATATATAGGAATTAATTTTAATCCGAAAACAAAAGCAAAATTGCTAAGTGCACACAACACTGTGTACACATAAGTGTACACAGGTTGACATGTGGGTCCAGGAGGGGCTGAGTCAGAAGCCCAGTCAGCAGTCAACAGTTGACTGTTGACTAGTCAAACTGACTGGTGAGGCCCGTGTGTAAGTGACACATTTTAACTAAGCATGCTTAATTAGACTAATATGCAATTAGGTTAATTAAACATAATTAATTAGGGTTAATTAACAGGATGAATTAATTAAATAAATTATTTATTATTAGTATTAATTCTTTTTTAAAAACAAGGCACTGGGCCCACATGTCATAGTCTATAGAAGGGGGGTTAGTGCTTAATCTAATATGGGGGGGCTATCCCTACTAATCTAACAGGAGCCAGCCCGACTGGGCATTGGCTTTGGCCGGCCATGGCAGGGCACGGCCAGCGCGGCCGCCGGCTAGTGAGCAGGGCAGGTGGAGGCGGGCGCAGCCGGCGCAGGACCGGACGACAGCGGCGAGTAGCGATGCAGAGGTAGCAGCAGTAGTAGTTAACAACAGCAGGAGGAGGCGAACGAGGATGTGAGGCGCGCCGAGCGGAGCCCGAGGCTGCGGCCGTCGTCACGGGCGATGGTGGGCGAATGCGGCAATGATGACGCGGAGCACGGGCGGAGCTGTGAGCGGTGCTACGGCCTCCCACGGTGCTGTTGAGCGCTATCAAGTGCTCGGGCACGAGCTCCAGTGAGAGTGGCGTGATGGGGAGCACGGCAGTGGTGGCGGGACTCGAACATGGCGGGAAAAAAGCTAGCTGATGCGTACGAGTAGACGGCAAGGAGGAGGAGAGGCGGGAGCTCACTGGCATTGCAGAGATGGCCTGGGGAACACGTGTGGCGGCCGGAGACGAAGGTGGCGGCGGTGACCCAAGGCGGACGGAGGTCGAAGATGGGGAGGTAGCAAGCGCTTTGATGCCTCTCAGCATAAGCTCGTGGTTGGGGAAGATGTAGCAGACGCTGGCGAAGCGGAAGGGCACTTCGGGGGCGCTTGGGGGTCGCAGTGGCCGCGGTGGAGGCGCGGCGACGGTGAAGACCGCGCCGGACGAGAAGGAGAAAGGGGATCTGAGAGGAGAGGGAGTGGGAGAGGCGGAGAGGGAAGTGGAGTGGCAGAGGGAGAACAAGTGGGGCGAGGATGGTGGGAGAGGAGGCGTCCCCTGGCGCCCTTATCCCTCCCCGGCGCTGTAGCGGCCAGGGGCAGCGAGCAGGTTCGGCAGGAGCATGCGGTCGGGTGCGCTCGGTCGGGTGAACAGAAGAGGTTGGGATGGATTGCTTTGCTTGATGGGCCAGGGGGTCCAGTAGTTTAGGTCCTCCTCTTTCCTTTTTTATATTGCTTTGCATTTTCCTTTTGTACCAAATGAGTTTTGTTATGAACAAAACTTGGCACATAAATCTAATACAATAAATTGAGATGGAACAAAAAGTATGGGGTCAAAAGGAGTTGTCTAACCATTTTTAGAAATTGAAAAGGCCAATTTTTAAATGCTGCTGGACCACTAAATAATTTCTAGGGGCACTTTGGGAATTCAAGAGAGGTTGGTTCTAACATGACAAATATCCAGGGATTATTTGCCACACTTTGAACATTTTAGTTTCCATGTTTGGAAATTTTGAATTTTGACTTTGATTTGAATTTGAAATTTGAACCGGTTTCGAACCAACGCGAGTTTAACAACAGTAATCATGATGACATGGCATCATTAGTAAGGAATTATTGTAGCTTAATTATCCGGGCGTCACATCTTCCGACAGGTGGGAGCCACCCAGCCACGGCAGGGGGCTCCTCCAGGGCAGGCGGCGCCTGAGACCGACATCACCTTCGACTCCAGGGATCACCCCAAGACTACGGTCGACGCCGATGTGCTCCCCTTGCTGTGCACGCCCACCATCAGCAGTGTCGCAGTTACCAGAACCCTCATCGACAGCGGCACTGGCCTCAATGTCCTCTATGTGGAAGCCTTCGACCTACTCCAGGTGCCTTACGACCGGCTCGCCCCCACTAGACCCTTTTCAGGGGTGGTCGACAACTCCATCGTTCCCCTGGGGCAGATCTGCCTCCCCGTCACCTTCAGCACGCGCTGCAATTACCGCACTGATCTCATCGACTTCGACGTCGCCCGCGTCGGCCTCCCGTACAACGCCATCCTTGGGGTCGTTGTGGATGAAAAGGCGGCCCTCTTCAGCCTTGGTGCACTTGTCAGCAATGTTGAATAGCTCAAGTGCCAAGCTTAAACCATCGTTGATGGCGAGCTTCTTGTGCATCCTCATGTCTGTGACGCCACTGGAGAACGCCAAGATGATGGCCTCTTCTGAGGCATGCGGGATCTTGTGGCGCACTTGGCTGAAGCGCTGAATGTACTTGCAGAGGGTCTCACTAGGGCGTCGGTTCACGCTCCATAGGTCGTTGATGATGAGTGCACGATCGTGGGTGCCCTTGAAATCGGCGACGAACTGCTCACAGAGCTCGCTCCATGAAGAGATCAATTCCTCGAATAGGTTCATGAGCCAGGAGCGCGCGCCATCCTTGAGGGCCATGGGAAACCAATTCGCCATGACCTTGTCGTCGCTGTTCACCGCCTTGATGCTCAACACGCAGAACTAGAGGAACTCCATGGGGCCGGGGATGCCGTCGTAGCGTGGGGGTAGCTCCGACTTGAACTTGATGGACCACACCACCCGGTGTAGCTCGCGAGTGAAGGCTGGGCAGCCCATGATGCTCGAGGGAACACCGCAAGCGAGGGCAGATCGCTTCTAGCGCCCAGCCGCCACCACCTCTTGGATGATCCGGTCTTGGCACTGGAGCTGCTGCTCAAGGAGCATGCACGCATCAGGCGGCACACGGTGGACGATCTGGCAACTGGCTTCATCTCGGGCCTACGGTGGCGCTCCGCGAGGCGGGTCGCGTGGCCGTGCATCATGCCAGGGTTTGGCATTGTTGCTGCGCAAGGGGGAAGGGGGAGGCGCACCATGCGCCAAGTTCCCAACATGAGACGTCGGAGGATGAAGCGAGTGGGAGGGTGCCGGGGCTTTTCCGGCGGCGTTGACGAGCTCGATGGTGTGGCCAAGCCAGGTGTCATAGCCAATGTCGGCCGGGCGGTAGTAGAGCATTTCACGCGCAATGAGCAGCGCAACCTGCATGTTTTGCGGCCCGTGGTGGCCTAAGGAGGAGGAGGCCATAGAGGTGCAGCCGTCAGGCTGCACAGAAGGGTGCATGGAGGAGTCCTGCTGCTCGTGGGCGGCGGGGTCAGTGGTTGCTGCCATGGCCTCGGTAGAGTGACGGCGGTTGCCACAGCCTGCAGGCTCCGTCTGGGTGACGCGAGCCACTCGACGCTCGGCACGAACACGGCGAGCACCAGCCATGGAGTTGGTGGAGCGGAGACCGCAGTGACGCGGAAGAACAGCGGTGCACCCCTACCTGGCGCGCCAAATGTCAGAATCGGGGCTTCGGGGACCCAGGAGGTTCGAACTTTGGGTTGCGCTCGCTGCTACCGCTCTGCCCTACCTCACGTCCTCTCAACTTCATGGTGACGCTCCGGCGAGCATGAACTAGCAATGAAGAACACTAGACACGGCAATTTACCCAGGTCCGGGCCACCTTGCAGTGTAAAACCCTACTCCTGCTTTGTGGTTGGATTGCTCTCACGAGGGAGGATGTGAGCATGAGGGTTGTGGGGAAGAAGTGGTCGACCCAAGGGGCCCGACCTCTTTTACGGTGGCACCCTTCCCTCCTTTATACTAGCCTCGGTCCTCTTCCCCCGAAAACACTTGGCGGGAAGGGTTGCCACAATGGCCAGTTTGAAGGGGGACAGGGGCGCAGTCTATCCTAACAAAAAGCGGGCTTTGCCTGCAAAGCTACCGCCTATGATGCGGCGGTGGGATCGGTGATGACATCTACCCTGGCGCGCCCATGGTCCTGGCCTTCATGCACCGAATCAAGAACCTTTGGGGGTTGTCTTGGGAACTGGTGGATGGCCTAGCTCCCTTAGAACGAAAGGGGAAAGCCTCCTCATCCATGCCTGCTAGCACTCCTCTGGTTTCCTTCATCGTCACGCACGTCACCCATGTGATGGGCGCAGGGTCGTGCGACCGAGCTGAAGAGCCCTCAAGTTGCTTGCCTCAGTGGAAGAGGCCTCGGGAGGCAGCCTCACGAGACCGCCTTGGGAGAGGGCCTTGGTGGCGCTTGCTGACGTGTGCCTTGCCTCGCGAGGGTCTTGCTCGTGAAGTCCAATAGAGGGCCACGCGCTGGGTCGGAATATGCGATGTTGATACGTCAATTTTGCATCATGTTTTCCTACTGTTATTTATGTTGTTTTAGGTATAATAATGCTTTTTGGAGTAATTCTAATGTCTTTTCCCTCATAATATGCAAGGTATGCACCAAGGGGGGGGGATTCTGACAGCTGGAAAATCCGAACCTGAAAAAGCTACGGCAAGCTACCTATTTTGCACAACTCCAAATGAGATAAAACTCCCCGAGGAATTTTTATGGAATATTTAATGAATATTGGAGCAAATAAGTACCAGAGGAGGGCCACCAGGTGGGCACAACCCACTTGGGCGCGCCAGGAGGTCTAGGCGCGCCCTGGTGGGTGCTGCCCTCCTCGGCCCACCTCCGGTGCCCATCTTCTGGTATATAAGTCATTTTGACCTAGAAAAAATAAGGGGAGGACATTCGGGATGAAGCGCCGCCGCCTCGAGGCTGAACTTGGGCAGGAGCACTCTTGCCCTCCGGTGGAGCGATTTCGCCGGGGGAACTTCCCTCCCGAAGGGGGAAATCATCGCCGTCATCATCACCAACAACTCTCCCATCTTGGGGAGGGCTATGTTCATCAACATCTTCACAGCACCAACTCCTCTCAAACCCAGTTCATCTCTTGTGTTCAATCTTTGTATCAAAACTATTGATTGGTGCTTGTGGGTGACTAGTAGTGTTGATTACATCTTGTAGTTGATTACTATATGGTTTATTTGGTGGAAGATTATATGTTCAGATCCATTATGCTATTTAATAACCCTCTGATCTTGAGCATGTTTATCATTTGTGAGTAGTCACTTTCGTTCTTGAGGTCGCGGGAGAAATCATGTTGCAAGTAATCATGTGAACTTGGTATGTGTTCGATATTTTGATGGTACGTATGTTGCCATTCTCTTAGTGGTGTCGTGTGAACGTCGACTACACGACACCTCACCATATTTGGGCCTAAGGTAATGCATTGTGGAGTAGTTATTAGATGGTGGGTTGCGAGAGTGATAGAAGCTTAAACACCAGTTTATGCGCTATTCCGTAAGGGACCGATTGGATCCAAAAGTTTAATGCTATGGTTAGAATTTATTCTTAATACTTTTCTCATAGTTGCAGATGCTTGCGAGAGGGTTAATCATAAGTAGGAGGTTTGTTCAAGTAAGAACAGCACCTAAGCACCGGTCCACCCACATATCAAATTATCAAAGTACCGAACACGAATTAAGCCAACATGATGAAAGTGACTAGATGAAATTCCCATGTACCCTCAAGAACACTTTGCTTATCATAAGAAACCATTTTGGCCTGTCCTTTGCCTCAAAAGGATTGGGCTACCTTGCTGCACTTTTGTTACTACTATTGCTACTTGCTCGTTACAAATTATCTTGCTATCAAACTACCCCGCTACTCACAATTTTAGCACTTGCAGACATTACCTTGCTGAAAATGAATTGTCATTTCCTTCTGCTCCTCATTGGGTTCGACACTCTTACTTATCGAAAGGTCTACAATTGACCCCATACACTTGTGGGTCATCAAGGCAATTTTCTGGCACCATTGCCGGGGAGTGAAGTGCTCTTGGTAAGTGGAAATTGGTAAGGAAACATTATTACTACGTGCTGAAATTTATTGTCACTTGCTACTATGGAAAACAACCCTTTCAGGGGTTTGTTCGGGGTATCTTCACCTCGACCGGAACCACAATGAGTTACCCCTCAACCTACTGCACCTACTGAAAATATTGAATATGAAATTCCTTCGGGTATGTTAGAGCAACTGCTAGCTAATCCTTATGCAGGAGATGGAACTGAACATCCTGATATGCACTTGATATATGTGGATGAAAATTTTGGATTATTTAATCTTGCAGGTTTGCTCGGAGATGAAGCTAAGAAGAAGGTTTTCCCTTTATCTTTGAAGGGAAAAGCATTGACATGGTATAGGCTATTGGATGATATTGGATCTTGGAACTGGAACCTTTTGAAATTTGAATTTCATCAAAAAAAATTATCCTATGCATCTAGTTCATCGTGATCGGAATTATATATATAATTTTTGGCCTCGTGAAGGAGAAAGCACCGCTCTATCTTGGGGGAGGCTTAAGTCAATGTTATATTCATGCCCCAATCATGAGATCTCAAGAGAAATTATTATTCAGAATTTTTATGCTCGGCTTTCTCGTAATGATCAATCCATGCTCGATACTTCTTGTACCAGTTCTTTTATGAAGAAGACTATTGATTTCCGGTGGGATCTTTTAGAAAGAATTAAACGCAAATCTGAAGATTGGGAACTCATGAAGGTAAGGAGTCAGGTATTGAACCTAAGTTTTATTGTGTTAAATCTTTTATGAATACCGATGCTTTTCAAAAGTTTAGCACTAAATATGGACTTGACTATGAGATAGTAGCTTCCTTTTGTGAATCTTTTGCTACTCATGTTGATCTCCCTAAGGAGAAGTGGTTTAAATATCACCCACCAATTAAAGAAGAAACTAAAGAACTGGTAAAAGCTAAAAAAGAAACCATCATTTACAATGTTGATCCAGTTGTTCCCACTACTTATATTGAAAAACCACCTTTTCCTGTTAGTATGAAGGAACATGCTAAAGCTTCAACTGTGGTTAACAAAAGTTATGTTAGAACACCCAAACCATCTGAACAAATCAGAGTTGAACCTAGTGTTGCTATGGTTAAAGATCTCCTGGTTGATAATATTGATGAGCATGCTATCTACTTTTGTAGTGAAGCTTCTAGAATTGCCAAACCTAAAGGAAAAGATAAACACAGACCAGTTGTGGGCATGCATGTTGTCTCAGTTAAGATAGGAGATCACTGTAATCATGGGTTATGTGACCTAGGTGCTAGTGTGAGTGCTATTCCTTTCTCCTTATATCAAGAAATTAAAGATGAAATAGCACCTGTTGGAATAGAGGACATAGATGTTACTATTAAACTTGCTAATAGAGATACTATATCACCAATTGGGATTCTTAGAGATGTTGAAGTCTTGTGTGGGAAAATAAAATACCCTACTGATTTTCTTGTTCTTAGCACCCCACAAGATGACTTTTGTCCCATTATTTTTGGTAGACCTTTCTTGAACACCGTTAATGCCAAAATAGATTGTGAGAAACAAACTGTCGGTGTTAGCTTTGGTGATGAATCTCATGAATTTAATTTTTGCAAGTTTAGTAAACAACCTCATAAGAAAGATTTGCCTAGTAAGGGTGAAATTATTGGTCTTGCTTCTATTGTTGTGCCTCCTACTGATCCTTTGGAACAATATTTGCTAGACCATGAAAATGATTTGCATATGCGTGAAAAAAATGAAATAGATAGAATATTTTTCGAACAACAACCTCTGCTTAAACGCAATTTGCCTATTGAAACTCTAGGAGGTCCTCCTCCACCCAAAGATGATCATGTGTTTGAATTAAAACAATTACCAGAAACTTTGAAGTATGCTTATCTTGATGAAAATAAGATATATCATGTTATTATTAGTGCTAACCTTTTAGAACATGAAGAAGAAAGATTATTGAAAATAGGAAGCACAAGGCTGCTATTGGATATACTCTTGATTATCTTAAGGGCATTAGTCCACCCTATGTCAGCACAAGATTAATATGGAACCTGATGCCAAACCCGTTGTTGATCACCGACGTCGGTTAAACCCGAAGATGAAAGAAGTGGTAAGAACGGAATATTGAAACTTCTGGAAGTAGGTATAATCTATCCTATAGCTGATAGTAGATGGGTAAGTCCTGTTCATTGTGCCCCTAAGAAAGGAGGCATTACAGTTGTTCCTAATGATAAAAATGAGCTTATTCCACAAAGAATTGTCACAGACTATAGAATGTTAATTGATTATCGAAAATTTAATAAAGCTACTAGAAAAGATCATTACCCTCTGCCTTTTATTGATCAAATGTTAGAAAGATTATCTAAGCGCACACATTTTTGCTTCCTTGATGGATACTCTGGCTTTTCACAAATACCTGTTTTACAATCTGATCGAGAAAAGACCACTTTTACTTGCCCTTTTGTAACATTTGCTTATAGATGTATTCCTTTCGGTTTATGTAATGCACCTGCTACCTTTCAAAGATGTATGACTGCTATATTCTCTGATTTTTGTGAAAAGATTGTTGAGGTTTACATGGATGACTTTTCTGTTTATGGGAAGTCTTTTGATGATTGTTTAAGCAATCTTGATCGAGTCTTGTAGAGATGTGAACAAACAAATCTTGTCTTGAATTGGGAGAAGTGCCACTTTATGGTTAACGAAGGTATTGTCTTGGGCCATAAAATTTCTGAAAGAGGCATTGAGGTGGACAAAGCCAAAGTTGATGCAATTGAGAAAATGCCATGTCCTAAAGATATCAAAGGTATTCGCAGTTTCCTTGGTCATGCTGGTTTTATAGGAGGTTTATCAAAGACTTTTCTAAAATTTCTAGGCCTCTTACTAATCTTTTGCAAAAGGGTATTCCCTTTGTGTTTGATGATGATTGCATGGAAGCCTTTGAAACACTAAAGAAAGCCTTAATTCCTGCACCTGTTGTTCAATCACCTGATTGGAACTTGCCTTTTGAGATTATGTGTGATATTAGTGATTATGCTGCCGGTGCTGTTCTAGGACAAAGAGTTGATAAGAAACTAAATGTTATTCATTATGCTAGTAAAACTCTAGACAATGCTCAACGAAACTATGCTATTACTGAAAAAGAGTTCTTAGTAGTGGTGTTTGCTTGTGATAAATTCAGATCTTACATTGTTGATTCTAAAGTAACTGTTCACACCGATCATGCTGCTATAAAATATCTTATGGAAAAGAAAGATGCTAAACCTAGACTCATTAGGTGTGTTCTTCTGCTACAAGAATTTGATTTGCATATCACTGATAGGAAAGGAGCAGAGAACCCCATAGCTGATAACTTCTCTAGACTTGAAAATATTCTTGATGACCCACAACCAATTAATGGTAGCTTCCCTGATGAACAACTAGCTGCAATAAATGTTTCTCATAGTACACTGCTACGTCTTGAGCTTGCGTTGGTTTTCCTCGAAGAGGAGAGGGTGATGTAGCAAGTGTCACTACAAAAAAAATACACTTCCATGATGATACGTGTTTGTCATAGTAGGTCGCGTTTTCTGTCATGCATGTACATCCATGACAAATTTATGACAGAATCAAGATAGTCATACATGTGCTATCGTAGAAGTGTTCCATGACATTACCAAAATTATCACCACGGAAGTGTCCACTTCCATGACGATAAATCGCGCATCACACAAGTGCTTTCGTCAAGGACCGACACGTGGCATCCACCGTAACGGAATGCCGTTAAGCTATCGGGTCGGGTTTTGGATCTAATAACCCGTTAACAGCCCCGACCAATGGGAATTTTCCATGTGTAAAATCATCATTGGCTGGAGGAAACACGTGTCGGCTCATCGTTGGGACAGATGTCATCCACTCATTGGACGGAAGGCGCCTATGATACATCCACACGTGGAACGGCCCAACAGAGGCCCATTCCTGTGAAAAGGCCGGCTCAGTAAAAATTAGCAGGCCAGCCCATATAAGGCCTACTTGTGTCAGGTCCATTTAAGCCCACAGCCCATACGAGATGTGCCAATTCGGCCCGTCAACGGCCCGTTAAAGATTTGACACCATTGCAGCCCATCGTCAGTTCGAGCCCGTTAACAGCCCGCTATATATTTGGGCTCAATATCGGCCCGATGAGATTTCGGCCTGTTAACGGCCCATTTAATGGATGGGCCAATTTTCAGGATGTACATCTTTCGGCCTTTTAGCGACCCATTTAAATGTTGGGCTAGTTTCCGGCCCGGTGTGTCTTTCAGCCTGTTGATGACCCATAAATTTGATGGGCCATTTATTGTCGGACCTGAGTTTCGGCCTTTTAGCGGCCCATCTAAGTGTTGGTCCAATTTTCTGGCCTGGTGTCACTTTCAGCCTGTTGACGGCCCATAAATCAGTTGGGCCATTTGTAGTCGGACCTGAGTTTTGGCCTTTTAGCGACCCATTTAAGTGTTGGACCAATTCCCGGCCATGTGTGCCTTTTGGCCTGTTAACGGACCATAAATGAGTTGGGCCATTTGTAGTCGGACCTTAGTTTTGGCCTTTTAACGGCCCATGCCCTTCATGGTCCAATACCAGCCTGGTTTCTCTTTCGGCCTGTTAAAGGCCCACAACACAGTTGGGCCATTTACAATACGACCTGACTTTCGGCCTCTTAGAGGCCCATGGTCTTCATGGTCCAGTACAAGCCCGCTGTCTCTTTCGGCCTGCTAAAGGCCTACAGTATAGTTGGGCCATATGTAGCCCAAACTTAGTAACGGCCTGTTAACGACCCGTGAAATAAACTGGGGCCACCTGTTGCCCACTTTAATGTCGGCCTGTTAACGACCCGGGAGGTAAAAGGGCCGACCATTAACTTTCGGCCTAGTAACGGCCCATTAACTTAATGGGCCCACTAAAGTTCATACATGTCTTTAGGCCAAATTAGATAATTTAAGCCCATTACGACAAGCAATTATGCACAGGACCAAAACCGATCATGCAAAGGTACGACATATAGGGAATAATGTTGCACATCCAGCATATATTACAGGAAATTACATCCACTGGGCAATCAAAGATTGATGCCAGTGCAAATAAATGAGCAGAACCTAACCATCTACAACGTCACAATCTGCAACCTCAGCACAGATGACGCCCATAAGCATGTGGGCAAGTTCTTTCTGCTTTGCTACACTGTCTCTGAAAACATTGATCAGTTGTTGTGTCGCACGACTCTGGACCTCTGATTCATCCACCATTTCCATCATTGCTTCAGCCATTAATTGGTTCACAAACATACATTTATTCCGTTGCATTCGAGACAGAGGATACTGAACAGATTCATATGGCGATTTTGGCAGGCTTGTATTATTGATAGTGGAGAGTGTCTCGACCACTGCATCATAACATAAATTAGGACGGGGACAAAACAGATTAATCATGAGTTATTGCCATATTACTTGGCCTAGATTTACTAGAAAGAAACAATGGGGTTGCCTTGCTGTTTTCAGAGTTTGTCTTCTTATCTTCAGCAGCCTGCACAAAATTAACACACTAGCATTGCTACTATTGGCCAAGTCAGATAATAGGAAAGCAACATTGACACAACGAACGTTTGGGCAACTAGCCTACACCAAATTAACACAATATGGCACAGCTATCATCAGCCAGGTAAGGTAGTACGAAAGCAACATTGACACAATGAATGAATGGGCAACCAGAGAAGCACTACAATTCAGTAATGTGCGTGATATGAGATAGTACATTCATGCAGCTCAGTATGCAAAACTACCAGGCAGTTTTCCTTACAAAAATCAACATTGGCGCCTTTAACATTTTGCTACAACTAATTTTAGATCAGATAAAGGTTAGATTCACGCCGATTAACAAAATACATGTTGATGTAAAAATATAGTGATATACAACAGGTACTTACATCAGCATTGGAGCACAGAGAATTCTCGCAAGATATTTTCCTCGAATACAATCCCAATGGAGGAAGTGTTCTATCGTTTAACCTTATTTTCTAAAAGAGAGATGGGTAAGAAACATGTAGAAAATATGATTAGAATGCTATAAAATTTCATGATGCAAGGATACGCACACGCTTCTTGGAATGGAGTTGACATTCTTTTGCTGGACTGGAGCGGACTAGTTCTTTGGCCACTGGAATCTGCTTATTATCAGTGGGAGTTGGGTTTCTCTGTGTTGGAGCAGTAACTATGAAAAATGGAGTTGGTTTATTATCTCCTGGCGTTTGGATCTTTTGCAAAGACCTGGTTTGTAACCCTTCAGATTCTAACATAGCTGTCTTCCCCTTGCATGCCTTATATAGAAGAATGGTGATTCAGTTATAAAACATGCTACAACAGAGATGGAATAGGTACTGAAGAATAGAAATGCATGACATATTGACATGTATTCCCTCCATCCGGAAATAAATGGACGGGTCTAGACGTATTTCAGTTCTAGATACATCCAGTTCTATCCATTTCTGTGGCATTTAATCCGGACAGAGGGAGTATGATGTAAGAGCTAGGGATACGACAGGACAACACAATAAAAAAACATTGAAAAACCCACTGCAGAACCAAAGTATTCAAACCCACTGATATGAGATAGTACACTCATGCAGCTCAGGATGCAAAACTACCAGGCAGTTTTCCTTACAAAAATCAACATTGTGGCCTTTAATCATACATTTTGCTACAACTAAATTTAGATCAGATAAAGGTTGGATTCACGCCGATTAACAAAATACATGCTGATGTAAAAATATAGTGATATACAACAGGTACTTACATCTACATTGGAGCACGGAGAATTCCTGCAAGAATGTTTCCTCATAAACAATACCATTGTAGAAATTCTTCTATCTGTTAAGCTTATTTTCTAAAAGAGAGATGAGTAAGAAACATGTAGAAAATATGATCAGCATGCTATAAAATTTCATGATGCAAGGATACGCACACACTTCTTAGAATTGAGTTGACATATTTTTGCTGGACTGGAGCAGACTAGTTCTTTGGTCACTGGAATCTGCTTATTATCAGTAGGAGTTGGGTTTCTCTGTGCTGGAGCAGTATCTATAAAAACTGGAGTTGGTTTATTATCTCCTGGCGTTTGGATCTTTTGCAAAGGCCTTGTTTTTAACCCTTCAGATTCTAACATAGTCGTCTTCCCCTTGCATGCCTTGTATAGAAGAATGGTGCTTTAATTATAAAACATGCGACCGCAGAGAGATGGAATAGGTACTGAAGAATAGAAAGGCATGACATATTGACATGTATTCCGTCCATCCGGAAAAAAATGGATGGGTCTAGGCGTATTTCAGTTCTAGATACATCCTTTTTTATCCATTTCGGCAACATGTAATCCGGACGGAGGGAGTATGGTGTAAGAGCTAGGGATACGACAGGACAACACAGCAAAAAAACTAGTTGAATGTAAAACTATATGCTAGCGGAATACATACAGAAATAACTAAGGCAACATACACGTGTATGATTGGGAAAATAAGATGGCATTGCAACAGAGCACTAGAACAACACTTCAATGTAAAAAAACATGGTATGGCAGACAGATGAAGTACATACTGATGAATAACAATGCATAAGATATTCAGAAGCATGATGTCCAAATTAAGCAGATGGCATTGCGATAGAGTAGAATGACAGTACTTGAATTTGAAAACATGTTATCATGAATGTAATAGGTACTGAAAAATAGGAAGGCATGACATATTTACATGCATGATCAGCATGATAAGCACATGGCATTGCAACAGAGTAGATACACTCCAGGACATTATATGCATGTTGTACCCATATCACAGGCCAAGTTAGAGCAAGGACCTTGTGCAGTGAAGAGGATTCATCATCTTTCTGCAAGTCTTCTGAAGAACTGCCTTTACATGTTCCATCATATTGGGTATCATTGACATCAAGTTTATTGGCCTTTACATTGCTCCGTCAGGTTCTGGTGGATATATCAGTGTGTGCAATTATATCTGACATGGATGGAAGACAACTAGTAGTTAGATTTATGTAAATGAGTGCCTGTAGGAGACGACATAAATAGTAGGACTGGGGTTAACTAGCAGCAACAGGTCTCATAAACTAAAGGGAGAACCCAGATGAAAGCTATAGAATATGTATCGTTTGTACTCGATGAAAGAATGAGGATGTCGCCTAGAGGGGGGGGGGTGAATAGGCGCTTTAAAGTAATTACGGTTTAGGCTTGAACAAATGCGGAATAAACCTAGCGGTTAATTTGTCAAGCACAAAACCTACAACAACTAGGCTCACCTATGTGCACCAACAACTTATGCTAAGCAAGATAAGCAACTATGTGATAGCAAGATATATGACAAAGAACAATATGGCTATCACAAAGTAAAGTGCATAAGTAAAGGGGCTCGGGTAAGAGATAACCGAGGCACGCGGAGACGATGATGTATCCCGAAGTTCACACCCTTGCGGATGCTAGTCTCCGTTTGGAGCGGTGTGGAGGCACAATGCTCCCCAAGAAGCCACTAGGGCCACCGTAATCTCCTCACGCCCTCGCACAATGCAAGATGCCGTGATTCCACTAAGGGACCCTTGAGGGCGGTCACCGAACCCGTACAAATGGCGACCCTTGGGGGCGGTCACCGAACCCGTACACTTTGGCAACCCTTGGGGGCGGTCACCGGTACCCGTCAAATTTCTCGAGGCGATCTCCACAGCCGAATTAGAGGCCCCGACGCTTGCCCGGAACTTTACACCACAATGATTGAGCTCCGAACACCACCAACCGTCTAGGGCACCAAGGCACCCAAGAGGAACAAGCTCTAGGGTGCCCAAACACCCAAGAGTAATAAGCTTCTCAAACTTCACTTCCACGTATCACCATGGAGAACTCAAACCGATGCACCAAATGCAATGGCAAGGGCAGACGGATTGCCCAAGTCCTTCTCTCCCAAATCCCACCAAAGCAACTAATGATAGGGAGGAAAATGAGAGGAAGAACGAAAGAAGAACACGAAGAACTCCAAGATCTAGATCCAACGGGTTCCCCTCACTTAGAGGAGAAAGTGATTGGTGGAAACGTGGATCTAGATCTCCTCTCCCTCTTTTCCCTCAAGAACTAGCAAGAATCCATGGAGGGATTGAGAGTTAGCAAGCTTGAAGAAGGTCAACAATGGGGGAAGAACACGAGCTCAAAGGATTAGGTTCATTGGGGAAGAAGACCCCTTTTATAGGACCTCCCGAATCCAACCGTTATGAGCTCAGGTCGTGCACAAGCGGTACTACCGCTTGGAGGAGCGGTACTACCGCTTAGCACGGTCAAAACAGCCCAAACGAGAGAGAAAACACGAGATTTTGGTCCGGGGCGGTACTACCGCTTAGGAGCCACGGTAGTACTGCTCTGGAGCGGTACTACCGCTCAGGAGCAGCGGTAGTACCGCTCTGGAGCGGTAGTAAAAAATTACATCCGCTCTAGTCGCGGTAGTACCGCTACAGCCTTTACCAAAACAGCCACAACTTTTGCAAACGGACTCCGAATTCAACGAAACCAAGTTTGTTGGAAAGCTAACAACATGGGCTAACACAATATTGATAGAAATATCAAGAATAAGCAAATGAGAAAAGTCCCATAAGAAAATGGTGAGAACCCTTCATCGGCTAAGACCGGTAAAACCTCCAACACCGAAAACATCATAGAAGACGCATGCGAACTCCGTCTTTGATGAACTCAAGCTTGTCATCAAGATGACCATAAGCTCTAAGACTCACAAAGATAACCAAACAAGAACCAAGAAACATGATGCAAGGGTGTCAGGGATATACCCCGCGGTATAAACCGCCGGATGTATGACTCGGCTAGAGTTTGGCGATTCACTGGCAACCCACTTGGACATGGCGGTTTACGGTTCATTGGTAATCCGGCAGGCGGGTCAGAGGAGCGACAAGACCAGGTGGCCCAATGGGCGGTTTATGGAAGGCCGGATCATGCTATGGTGGGCCGGTTTAGGAGGAAAGGCATGAGGAATATTTACCTTACAAGGAGTTAAGACCAGGACTTGTATCCGGTTTGTATTAGAGATAGACTATTCCTAATCCTAATAGGACTCCACATGTAAACCGCCCCTTCAACATATATAAGGAGGGGCAGGGCTCCCCAAAGAGAGAGAGACAACAATCAATAATCTCTAGGTCTAGACACAACTAGAGGAGAGCCGGTTTACGCCGACTCCCTCATGATGATAATGAGACCTAGCCTCAAACAGCATGTAGGGTTTACCGAATGATGTTTCCCGGGGCCCGAAGCTGTCTAAATCCTCGTCTTGTGTGTTGCGTCTCTCGATTCCGCTCAACCCCTCTCAAGCTACCACATAGATGCGTTGGCCTCGCGACTAAGTCCTGACACTAAGGACATCTGACGTGTTAATTCCACGACAGTTGGCGCCCACCGTGGGGCCTGCGCACGATGGTGTTGAGTTCTTGAAGGGATCTTTTCAGGGATCGAGAAGTTTGCAATTTTTCAGATGAGTCGGTTTGGAAGGATCAGCATCAACTCCCGAGAGAATTGAACCGTTGCTGCTGATACATGCACGGAAGTGATGGCCAAGTACTAGTAGCTGCATGGTTTACGAGATCTGATGGATTTTGGAATAGTACCATGGGCTACCTCTAATACGTGAGTTCTGATGAGAGGAAGTTTTGACTAAATCAACTCCGATGCATCACGCAGGGACGTTTGAAGCATTAAGGGAAGATTCCAGCATGTTAGGCCACCCTCCGAGTTGACCCGCCTCGTCGCCGCTGGATGTGTATCGGTCAAATTGCCTATGACCTGAACTTCGCTATCGCTACCTGTGAAGCGCCTGGCCTGATGCGCCATCCCGTGCTGTTTCCAAGCTCGCTTTGGAGAAGAAAAATCAAACTAGCAACAAATCGGAGGAGGATTTGGTAAATAATGTATACCGACTCCGAGTTGTTTCCAATCTTGCCCTGGCCGTACCTGCCTCGCTTATCTGCCTCCGCTGTCGAGTTGAGCCGGCCCTACCACCTCCAAGTCACCATGCCTCTGCCAACCGGCCGTTTCCCAAGCACCTCTGCCGCTGCGGCTGTCCGAGTCGCCATCGCTGCAATTATAAGCCGGGACGCCTGCGCTAAGCCGGCCTCGTCCCCACGGCCACGAGCTGCCGTCTTCAAACTGCCGTCTCCGACCCCCGTTGTCTCAATCACAGCAATGGAGAGCTGTCACCCGCATCAAACCGCCGGAGTCCCCATTGAACCGCCTTACTTTAGCCCGCGCCTCTGCTGTTGCCGGACTACCCTCGACGCTGCGGCCGCTTCCGCCTCATCAAGTCGCCAATGGAGAGCTATAGCCTGGCGTTATCGTCCATCACACTCGGGCGCTCCAATCTACTGCCCCATCGACCGCGCTTGTTTTCTCGCGCCTGCCAGCTCGCCGATCCGCCCCCGCGCCGGTTCACTATTAGCTGCGCGCTGATCTCCACGAGTCGCCGCTTCTGCTGCGCACAGCCGCGACCCGCCTCCGAGCTCGGTTCGCCTCGCCGGTTTACTTCTGCCTCAAGTCGGCCCTGCCTCCCTTGCCGCCACTGCTGCTTCAGTAGTTGTGAGCTGCTGCTGCTACGACAAACTGCAGAAGTCGAAGACCGAAAGGAAAGGAGAATAAGAAAAGCACTACCAGTACATATTTCACGGGAGGTCTAGTACAAGCATCAGCCAAAGCTAAATGTGGCAAGCTTGTCAAGGCTTGATAGATGCATGGATGGATATGAAGACCAAGTAAAACCTGCATGATGAGCTTTGCTCCGATCGCTACGTCTGACGAAAAACCAGGATAATCCGGCGAAGGACATGGACTCTGTGGTACCCTCGCTCCGAGTCGTCGGCCTGACGCGAGCAAGTTCTACTAGATCCGGCCTTGCTACTGTGTGCATCGATGAACCGCCACGCGTAAACCGCCGCTATCAGCGAGCAACCGCCGCAGCCACTATTACTCCACGTGAGGTTATGAGTGCAGTCAAGACATTCACTGAGACATTGTCCACGTTCACCCGGTGAAAACAAAATCAGGTGCTATCCATCTTATTTATTTTTTCAATATGCTTTAAAGTTCCTTCTGGAATAATTGTCCTCCTTTTAATATGTTTGTTCCATGATCATGACAGAGACAATAAGATCATATGTCATCCAAATATATCAGGATAATTATTTCATCACTGAAGCGGAGTTATATCACGGGTATATAGTGCATAGCATTGTCATTTTTGCATTACAACTATCCGTGCTACCGTGCTCAACGGAAGTACTTACGCTATCAACCTTGCGGTCTGGTCTACATCAACATGCCGGGCCGCACCTATCTGCACGAGCTGTTTATTGAGTATGAGCAAGTCACTACTGGGGAAGCTCGGTTTTCTTCCAAATTGGAGACAAATTATCATCAACCACCGTTTGCACTGGATGGTTCAATGGGCAGGCGCACAAGTCACCGCCACTACAGTTTTGATTAAAACTTCAAGTCGCCAGTTGAAAGGAACCATTGGCCGAGTTGCTGACACGGCTCATATGGGATAATTTACAACCCGCCGCAGTCACCTCAACCTTTTATGGATTCACATCATGCTATGAACGCCAATGATATACAAGTTATGCTGGTTTATATAACGGTCAAATATGAAGAGTTTCAAGCCAACTCCTCGAGTCACCTTGAGACTCGGGGGCTACGATGACATGACTCAGCAAATCTTGCTAGTTCCAGCAAATTTAAGAACCCCAGGACGATGGAGGAAAAGATAACCCGGTCCAGGAGGCTACTGTTATTTGAAGGCCGTCAGAAAATTTCCGGCTTAGAAAGTATGTGACAGTTACAAAATCCCGGTTCAATGAAGAAGATCCGGGTCATCAGAAAGGATTCCGGTTTAAAATCCGGCTCAAGGGAAGTCAGTCTCATTGAAGCTCTCAAATATCTGGTTTACAATCCGGTTCAAGGGAAATCTGTTCTCCCACAAAGCTCTGAAGCGCCCAAATCCGGTTTAAAAATGTCCGGTTCAAAAAGGAATTAACTTCTCGCAAGTTCGAGTTGAAAGGCCATCAGAAAATTTCCGGCTGAAAATGAAGATTCCGGTTTGCCATCCGGTTCAAGGGAAAGATGTCTCCCACAAATCCTTGAAGCTCTCAATATCCGGTTCAAAATCCCGGTTCAAGAAGGATTTATCTCTTGCAAAAAGTTAAAGGGTGCCAAAGAAGACTTGCTGCCATGATGCGCGGTCCAAACATGGGTATCATGCCTTATTGGCTTATCATATTATTGGTCACTTGGGGGCTTGGTCGTATCCGAACCATAGCCACGCCTCTTGATCGGCCTAGTGCCATAACATCACTGGGGGCCTTGGTCGTGTCCGAACCAACACGACACCTTTTGATAGGCGACAGCCACCAGATCACTTGGGGACATGGTCAAGTCTGAACCAGTCACGCCTCTTGGTCGGCCTAAGGCCACAAAATCACTTGGGGGCTTGGTCGAACCCGAACCATTGCCACGCCTCTTGATCTGGCATATATGCCACGAATCATTTGGGGACCTGGCTGACTTGAACCATAGCTACACCTTATTGGGAGCTTGGTCGAGTCCGACCATGGTAACACCATCTGATCGGCTCAGTAAAGCCTCTTTTTGCAAATGGTCTTATCATTGCCTTTGCTTCCATATTTTTTCATAACTGTTATTTGATTTTTGTTGCGTTTTTTAAACCGACAACGTTTTAATCCGGTTCAACTGTCAATTACAAATTGACGGAACACGGTCAAATCTTAATCCGGAGGCCATCTGCCCGGTTTGATTTTCTGTTACCATCCTATTATGGAGTAAACCGGTGTTTATCAACCCGGCTTGACTTTCAATTACAAGTTGTCAATACAGGATCAAGTTATAATCCGGAGACTATCAGCCCGGTCTGGTTTGACTACGAGTCGCTAGTATTATATATGGTTAAACCGGTGTTTATCACAACCCGGTACGGTTTATCATCAACCGTCACAGTATGAAAGGAGTTATCATTACTCAAGATTGGGGTTATCACTCTTACTACAAAAAATTGGTAAACCAATGATGTGATTCAATATCACAGGTATGATATATTTCATTGATTATTCTTAAGTGCAGCCTTGGTTATAAACCTGGGTTATATGTTGGGCATTATGACCCGTCCGGAGGTAAACCGCCAGGACACTTTAAACTTGTTGTATGCAGAGACAGGTTGAATAAAGCATGATGATAAATTATCTGGTGTTTATTAAACCGGCCTGGCTTTAAGACGATACATCGCCAGTATATGATGGTAAATAATCCGGAGTTTATTAAACCGGCCTTGGTTTGGACTATACGTCGCCAGTATATATTTGGATTGCGCCATTGGAATCATGCACTTATAAATGATTGGGTTATATTATTCAAATAGCCAAATTTGGCTGAATTTTCATTATGATATTGGATGAATTTTTCATACCGGATTATATTATCTTGAATAGCCAACATGGCTGGATTTTTATGGTTATTAGTAACCGGTATTATTGAGTTTTCAAAGTCGCTTTAGCGCAACAGTTATTATTTTATCAAAGGATATGATTTATTCTACAATGGAAGGAATAGTCCCGAGTCGCTGCAGGCTCACGACCCGGCACTTGGGGGCTACATTATTCAAATTGAGATTACATGCAAGTCTCATGTCGCTGCAAGCATGCACCATGACACTTGGGGGCTAATGCAAAGTAATTTTCTGCTCATATTATTGAAGACCCGACTTATCACATTATAATGAGTCGGCCCTTGGGGGCTACCAATTGCTCCTGTCAACAGTTGAAGGTACAAAGCTTTTTATTCATTATATTGAAGAGTCCACTGCTCAGTTGGTAAAGCACAAGGCTCTTAACCTTGTGGACGTGGATTCAAGTCCCATGATGAGGGTTACATCATATGATGTTATTTTCATTGAAGTATATATTAAAGTCCCAGCTCAATATTATCTTACTGAGCCGGCCCTTGGGGGCTACACATCATTACTCAAATCTACATGATTATACCTACAAAGTCCCTGCTCATTATTGCATAATGACCCGGCTCTTGGGGGCTACACTGGTTGAAGTTTTTATGAGTATAAGACAATTGCAAGTCCCAGGTTGCTATAAGCATGATAACCCGGCACTTGGGGGCTACATAGTATGGAGTATTCAGTTTTTACTAGTCACTGGGATGAGCAACATGGATTTCTTCTTAAGTGGCAGTATTTATATTGAAGCAAGTCTTAAGCCATCACTTTGTTCTGCTCAAGACTTGGGGGCTACAGGTATTATATTATTATCGAAGAACTATTTTCAAATTTGGATTAACCCGGCGTCACCAATCATTATGACCCTGTGTCTGTAACCCGGCGTCATTAATAATCATGAACCGGCATTAGCAACAATCATGAACCGGTGTTGGCAACAATCATGACCCGGAATTATCAGTTTTTATAACCAGACAATGGTGGTAATCATAAACCGGCAAGTTTTACATCTTCAAGCCGGCTGGATATCAGTTGAATATTTCAGAGACTAATATTTTTGTCAAGTCAAAGCATTGAAGGCTGATTCAAATGGATTCTTTATTTACAAATATCTTCTGCAAGCAAATTGATTATGAAGATGGTTATTAACTTGGAAGGAAGAAATGACAAGGATTTAAGGATGATCAAGTGCCGGCTTACAAGTATATTTAAACCGGAGCACAACCCGACAAATTTGTTCTTGTTGCAGATCAGTTTAACATGGATGAATCCAAATTAAACTGGGGGCTAATGTCGGGGATATACCCCGCGGTATAAACCGCCGGATGTATGACCCGGCTAGAGTTTGGCGATTCACTGGCAACCCACTTGGACATGGCGGTTTACGGTTCATTGGTAATCCGGCAGGCGGGTCAGAGGAGCGACAAGACCCGGTGGCCCAATGGGCGGTTTATGGAAGGCCGGATCATGCTATGGTGGGCCGGTTTAGGAGGAAAGGCATGAGGAATATTTACCTTACAAGGAGTTAAGACCAGGACTTGTATCCGGTTTGTATTAGAGATAGACTATTCCTAATCCTAATAGGACTCCACATGTAAACCGCCCCTTCAACATATATAAGGAGGGGCAGGGCTCCCCAAAGAGAGAGAGACAACAATCAATAATCTCTAGGTCTAGACACAACTAGAGGAGAGCCGGTTTACGGCGACTCCCTCATGATGATAATGAGACCTAGCCTCAAACAGCATGTAGGGTTTACCGGATGATGTTTCCCGGGGCCCGAAGCTGTCTAAATCCTCATCTTGTGTGTTGCGTATCTTGATTCCGCTCAACCCCTCTCAAGCTACCACATAGATGCGTTGGCCTCGCGACTAAGTCCTGACACTAAGGACATCTGACGTGTTAATTCCACGACAAAGGGTGCAATGGTTTGAGCTCTCTACTAACGATACGATCAAGCTACCAACTTGAGAGCCCCCTTGATAGTACGGCAAACGATCCTATAACTCGGTCTCCCAACTACCACCACAAGACCGGTAAAATAGAAAACCTATCAAGGGAAAATCTTTGCCTTGCACATGGTCCACTTGAGCTAGATGAAGACGATCTTGACTCCCTCAAGTTGGACCACCTTTCTTGATTGCGTTGGCTCGATGAAGACTAGATGATTGCTCCCCCATAGTTCACTATGGGTGAGCCACTCTTCGGCACATCTTCACAAGTCCATTGACACCACAATGGATGGCAAGATTCAAGCACTTGATCTCTTCGTGATGCTCCACTTGAACTTGCACACGACAATCTTGATGACGATCACCACTTGATGTCATCCTTTCCATGGGTTGTATGATATCTTCCTCCTGACGCAAGCCCATGGATACGTACCTAACCCCACATACAACTCTCACATAGACCATGGGTTAGTACATGAAGTGTAATGGACAATGCTTACCATACCATGGGATCACTTGATCCATCGGTACATCTTGTGCACTTTGTATGTTGAATCTTTCCAACTCTCTTCATTTGGATGATGTCTTGAAGGTGGACATGAATGATCACACAATCTTATTCTTCAAGACATGCTTGTAATAAGCCCAACACTCACATGACCAATCTTTGGATAATTCCTTAATAGCACCTTGGTCAACTCCTAAACTCCTTGAAACCAACACATGGAATTCAAGAAAAGCCTATGGACAGATCCTTCAAATATAACTCAAGACAACCATTAGTCCATAGAGATTGTCATTAATTACCAAAACCAAACATGGAGGCACCGCATGTTCTTTCAATCTCCCCCATTTTGGTAATTGATGACAATCACTTTCAAGAGAGTTTATATAAGGAATTATGCATCACCATGCAATGCAATAATAGTGCAATGAAAGAGATGCAAATGCTAAGGAACAAAACCAAAGCAAGAGGAGATAGCTCTCTAAACTTCTCCACAAAACTCTCTGAAACTTCTCCCCCATTGGCATTGATTGCCAAAATGGGCGAATAGCTTAGAAGGCCAATATAAATTGTGGTCCTCCATAAATTGTGTATTTCTCAACAAGAGAGTGGAATGCAATACACATATCCAACTGACAATACTTGGAGGAAGACAAACTATATTGAGGCACAAAGATTGCAAAAAAAGATATGCCACAAAGACATAACAAAGAGAGAAACAAGCAATCAAAAGATACCAATTGAAGCAAGCAATCAACGGATATCAATTGAACCAACTAGACCAATGATCCTACATGCCACAAGAATAAATACATTATGATAAGCGCAAAGGAGTGCTCTAAACAAACTAGAGAAGCTCCCCATGATTTGTGCACACATAAGAATTTTTGTATTTGAATACAAGGTGCACAAAATAGGATCATAGCTCCCCCAAAATCAATAGAAACTCACATCCAGTGCAAGTGAGCATATAGGAAACAAAGCCTACTGCTTATAACAAGCACATGGTTGAGCAACAAGTAAAAGAGACAACTTAAGAAAAGGCTCAACCAAAATGATGTGTGGTGAGTCATGGCGAAGCACTTGAGAAGACTAAAATTAGGATGAGCATTAAGCATCAACATAGTCTTGAAAGAATGAGGCACACGGTGCAAGGCCTATCATTCCCACACACAATTGGCAAACGGGTTCACAAGCTTACTAATAAGCAAAAGAGAACCTATGCTTGTGACAACCCGTGGTGAAGATAGACGAGGAGAGGCTCATCAAGACGAGGGATACCAATTAAGATGGTAAAAGCCTCGTAAAGATAAGCAAGAGGAAAATAATCTTCACCACACGAGAGTGCATCAAGATGCAATGAGAGACGACACGCACTCAAGGCAAAAACTTTCACGGAGCCACCAAAGAAATAACAAAAGAGAGACAAGGTGGACGTGAAAGAAAGGATATCATCTAGATATGTAATTTCTCTCAAGTGTATAATGTTCTAGGTAGATGAAATCATGATGATATATATCTACAAAGAAGGATGTACACCCAAAATAGTTACAACATGAAGGAACGAGATATCCAAAAGGAAGTCATACATATACCAATAAGATATTTGCTTGAGAGCATAGCACATGGCTAGATATGGTCTTATTGTATATAAATGAATTCCAACCACACGAACATCAAAGACATCACCACTAGCAACAAGACATCATTGTTGGGATGCTTTGAGAAAGGAAACAAGTATCGCAAGAAGGAATGGATAACATGCCATGATACAACCTACACAAGGTTGGTGCAAGAAATGTGTGCATGAAGTATATGAAGATACTTGTTACCAAGAAAACATTGGAAGGATGTAGTAGACACAAATTGAAGGTACAAAGAGTTCATTGATCATCCTAGCTTGACTCCAATAAGCACATGGTGACAACACCTTTCTTGTGAGTGAGCCGAGCATCCAATGCATCTCCACTTATTCCTAGAACAACAACACAAACAAAATGGTACCCAAACTCATTGGGACCAAAGATTTAGAAACACCAAAATACATAGGACAAACTCCACATAAATATGTGCATAAAGATATGAAAATGAATTTCATGCACATCTCATCCAAATTGAGACTAGGTGGAGTTTCCCCTATATATAGAGTCAAAGAAAGAAAGCATGCCAAATGAAATACATGAAGTAAACATGCATGCTCAAGACTTTCAAAACCCGAAACCAAAAACAAAGAAATGCCAAGTGAAAAGGATACCAAATGGAGAAATCATCACTTGGAAGATATCATTAAAGATACATCAAGGAATGAGATATCAATTGATACACACTAAACTAAAGATGTCAAACTCCCAAAGAGAGGATGGTTCCAAACAAACCAGGCTCTCAACAAAGTTTCATAATGGCACAAAGTACCAAAAAGAAATGGCTTGCCTTCCACGAAAACACACTTGATAAGGATCACAAGAAGAGTGTTCTAAAGAAAATAGGATAGCTCCCCCACGAGTTGTGCATTATATAGGATTTGCATTTGAATACAAAATGCACAAGGTGGGATCACTACTTTCACTATATCTATAAAACACTAGACAAGAACAAGAAATAAACAAGATCCACAAGTGGTAGGGAAGACACCGGGAGTTGACACAAACCTTGGCAAGAGAAAAGGAGAATAAAAACAAAAGCCAAAGTAAAGATGATCAACAAATTCTACCACACATAAGTGACTACCAATTGTAAAAAGACAAGAAGTATTTGGAAATAATTCCCGGTGGTAGATAACAAGGACATCCAACATCATCTTCACAACAAACACAAGCAAATTGCAACTTGTAGAGCTAACATGCCACCTAGGAACAAGATAATCTACAATATCAATTCTAGGTGACAATATCTCAATGTACACATTTTCTAGGCTTGTAATATGCACTTAGCATATTACTCCCCCATAATGTGATACCAATAAGAACTTAACAAGAGGCAATAAGAGGAACAAACAAGAGATAATTAATGGACTATTTAGAATTTGAATTTCTCATGAGAGATATACCACCTAGCGACTAGATAAACTTGTAATATCAATACTAGATGGTATTCCTCATGTACACACATTTATAGGATTGTGAGGTGCACAAAGCACATCACTCCCCCAAAATGGGATGTTCCATTAATCTCTCACACGAGCCAACTAGGATACAAACAAGAAGCATAAAGGCTCAACGCACGACACACACGTACATGGTGTTCAAACCAACACACACATACTTGATTGCTCAAGATAAGCAAGTTGGAATCACAACATATACAAACACATGCAAGGAACAAAACCAAAACATGCAAGGGGTCAAGTAACTTTCAATGTAAGCAATTTTTAAGTACAAGTTACCGCAAGGAGGCACATTGGATATAAGATATAAACTTGATGATTCAATTGACTTGGCTTGAGACAATAAGAGTGATGAAGTCCCCTTAATTCTTCATAATGTAGCCAAGTCTCCAATGCCCTCCAACAACACCTATTGATCAAGTTTGAGCTTGTTGGTCCCCAACCAAGTTGGGTCCTAAGAGGTTAGTCACAATAGGTTTGGCTACCCAAATGGTTCTTTGCTTGACACCACTTTGAGTACTAACAAACTTGGCAAACACATTGCCAACCTTATCCTTACCAAGAGAATAGATATCATCAATAATAATTGGGTTGGATAAGTTACCACTAGTGCATGAAGAAGCGACGTGACCTTTCTCACGACATAAGTAGCAACGTCTACTCTTCACTTTCTTCTCACTTGATTTATCAATTTGAGAAGCATTAACTTGAGTCTTCTTGGGAAGAGGCCTTTCTTCAACTTGATGTTGAGCATGAGATTGAACTTGTGCCCTCTTCCCTTGTTGCTTGACACTAATGGCCTTCTTCTTTAATGGGCAAGATCTAACATGATGCCCTTCGACTTTGCACTTGAAGCAAACAATCTTGGCCGAATTCTTGACTTGTTCTTGGCCCTTCTTCTTGTTCAACTTGGACTTCTTCTTCTTGTTGGAGTTGAATCCAAGTCCACCTTTGTCATTGGGGGATTTTTGCACACTCAAGATATTGTTGAGTGTGGCCTTCCCTTCATGAAACTTTTCCAAGTCTTTCTTCAAAGAAGTGACTTGGGCCTTGAGCTCTTTGATTTCCTCTACATGGTTAGTCTCAACACAAGTACTAGAGGAAGTATAAGATTCATCGTTAGAGCAACAAGGCAAGGAAAGCAATTCATCACAAGATGTACCAACATTGTGAGTAGATGAATTACAAGGACTAGCACATGGCAATATACTATTTTTACTAGAAGTAGTGCTAGTATCCACATGAGGCTCACTAGATGTTACCTTAGCAATCATGGCCTCATGAGCTATCTTTAGCACACTATGGGATACTAGAAGATCATCATGAGATCTTGAGAGCTTTTCATGACTTTCTTCCAATTTCCCATAATTGCAAGATAGCACCTCAAGTTGAGCCCGTAGCTCAACATTCTCCTTCAAAATGGATGCTTCACAAGTAATAGAATTAGTAGCACAAGCATCATCATTAACAACAAGAGGAGAAGGCAACTTGGCAAGCTCTTTTAAATAAGAAGCTTCAAGTTGGGCATGAGACTCGGTGAGTTTGATGAGCTCACCCTTGATGACCCTTGAGCCATTTTCAAGGTGCTCAAAATCCTCAAGGAGTCTAGCATGAGAAATTTCAAGCTTAGCATTTTTAGTTTTGAAATCGTTGGCCACCTCAAGAGCTCTATCATGAGATTCCCTCACTCTAGATAATTCTAGAGCAAAAGTCTCCTCAAGAGATTCGGAGGTGGTTTGTTCATGTTCAAGAGCTTGAGATAGCTCCGCAATCTCATTTGCGTAATCACGCCCATGAGCTTCCATTTTCTCAATGGTGACCTCATGCTCCTTGAGATGAGATTCCAACTCCTCAATATATTTCTTGCCCTCAATGGCAATGGACCTAATTTCCATGAAGTTGGAATGAGCAATTTTATTTTTATGAAGAGCTTTAAAAATCATCTCCCCCTTAGTTTTTAAGGAGGCAACATTATCATTCTCTTCATCATTATCCTCAACATCATTAGCATCGACATCATCATCAAGAGACATATTAGGGTACAAAGTAGGAGATACCTTTGACGCCTTAGCCGTAAGGCAAAAAGCAATAGATGATGATGTAGGATCCCTTGAGGCACCATTAAACACCACATCTTGTTCCATGGAGTGTTCGGTTTCCTCTACATTGTTAGCACAACAATTCGAGGAAATAGATGCATTTTTATCATGGCAACAAGACATAGCAAGCATATCATCATGAGATTTAGTCAAGCAATTTCTACATGATATGCAAGGACTATCAACACAAGCATGTGAAACATTTGGAGTGCTCGAAGTGTTAAATACCAAAGAAGGAGCGTTGCAATAATATAGTGATGAAGGATCATCCATAATAAGCATACTATCACCATTGCAATGACCAACACTACTCACCATATCATTACCTTGTGGCAAACCACATGTAGGTGAAGTAGAAGAAGTTGAAAAGACTATACGACCGGAGGTGGAGGGGGAACAATCATCCCCACAAATATTGGACACACCATATTTATCTTGAAGCTTTGTCCACAACTCATGAGCATCCCGGAACGGCATGAGTTAAAAAATAACTACATTGCTCAAAGCATCAAAAAGCACATTAGAAGCTTGAGCATTGAGATAAGAGTTTTTCTCATCCTCTAAAGATAATCTTTGGGGATCCTTTGGAGGAGAAAAGCCCATATCTACAATTCGCTCTAAATTTTGGTCCATGACCCTAAAGAGATTAAGCATGCGAATTACCCAAACATCAAAATTTGTGCCATCAAAACTAAGAGTGTCAGAGAATCCTAATCCCCTAGTCGACATCTTTACTCTCTAGGCGGTTAAGCCTAACAAAGAGAGACGTGGCTCTGATACCAATTGAAAGAACGAGGATGTCGCCTAGAGGGGGGGGGTGAATAGGCGCTTTAAAATAATTACGGTTTAGGCTTGAACAAATGCGGAATAAACCTAGCGGTTAATTTGTCAAGCACAAAACCTACAACAACTAGGCGCACCTATGTGCACCAACAACTTATGCTAAGCAAGATAAGCAACTATGTGATAGCAAGATATATGACAAAGAACAATATGGCTATCACAAAGTAAAGTGCATAAGTAAAGGGGCTCGGGTAAGAGATAACCGAGGCAGGCGGAGACGACGATGTATCCCGAAGTTCACACCGTTGCGGATGCTAATCTCCGTTTGGAGCGGTGTGGAGGCACAATGCTCCCCAAGAAGCCACTAGGGCCACCGTAATCTCCTCACGCCCTCGCACAATGCAAGATGCCATGATTCCACTAAAGGGACCCTTGAGGGCGGTCACCGAACCCGTACAAATGGCGACCCTTGGGGGCGGTCACCGAACCCGTACACTTTGGCAACCCTTGGGGGCGGTCACCGGTACCCGTCAAATTGCTCGGGGCGATCTCCACAACCTAATTAGAGACCCCGACGCTTGCCCGGAGCTTTACACCACAATGATTGAGCTCCGAACACCACCAACCGTCTAGGGCACCAAGGCACCCAAGAGGAACAAGCTCTAGGGTGACCAAACACCCAAGAGTAATAAGCTTCTCAAACTTCACTTCCACGTATCACCGTGGAGAACTCGAACCGATGCACCAAATGCAATGGCAAGGGCAGACGGATTGCCCAAGTCCTTCTCTCCTAAATCCCACCAAAGCAACTAATGCTAGGGAGGAAAATGAGAGGAAGAACACGAAGAACTCCAAGATCTAGATCCAAGGGGTTTCCCTCACTTAGAGGAGAAAGTGATTGGTGGAAACGTGGATCTAGATCTCCTTTCTCTTTTCCCTCAAGAACTAGCAAGAATCCATGGAGGGATTGAGAGTTAGCAAGCTCGAAGAAGGTCAACAATGGGGGAAGAACACGAGCTCAAAGGATTAGGTTCATTGGGGAAGAAGACCCCCTTTTATAGGACCTCCCGAATCCAACCGTTATGTGCTCAGGTCGTGCACAAGCGGTACTACCGCTTGGAGGAGCGGTACAACCGCTTAGCACGGTCAAAACAGCCCAAACGAGAGAGAAAACACAAGATTTTGGTCCGGGGCGGTACTACCGCTTAGGAGCCACGGTAGTACTGCTCTGGAGCGGTACTACCGCTCAGGAGCAGCGGTAGTACCGCTCTGGAGCGGTAGTAAAATATTACATCCGCTCTAGTCGCGGTAGTACCGCTGCAGCCTTTACCAAAACAGCCACAATTTTGCAAACGGACTCCGAATTCAACGAAACCAAGTTTGTTGGAAAGCTAACAACATGGGCTAACACAATATTGATAGAAATATCAAGAATAAGCAAATGAGAAAAGTCCCATAAGAAAATGGTGAGAACCCTTCATCGGATAAGACCGATAAAACCTCCAACACCGAAAACATCATAGAAGACGCATGCGAACTCCGTTTTTGATGAACTCAATCTTGTCATCAAGATGACCATAAGCTCTAAGACTCACAAAGATAACCAAACAAGAACTAAGAAACATGATGCAAGGGTGCAATGGTTTGAGCTCTCTACTAACGATACGATCAAGCTACCAACTTGAGAGCCCCCTTGATAGTAAGGCAAATGATCCTATAACTCGGTCTCCCAAATACCACCACAAGACCGGTAAAATAGAAAACCTATCAAGGGAAAATCTTTGCCTTGCACATTGTCCACTTGAGCTAGATGAAGACGATCTTGACTCCCTCAAGTTGGACCACCTTTCTTGATTGCGTTGGCTCGATGAAGACTAAATGATTGCTCCCCCATAGTTCACTATGGGTGAGCCACTCTTCGGCACATCTTCACAAGTCCATTGACACCACAATGGATGGCAAGATTCAAGCACTTGATCTCTTTGTGATGCTCCACTTGAACTTTCACACGGCAATCTTGATGACGATCACCACTTGACGTCATCCTTTCCATGGGTTGTATGATATCTTCCTCCTGACGCAAGCCCATGGATACGTACCTAACCCCACATACAACTCTCACATAGACCATGGGTTAGTACATGAAGTGTAATGGACAATGCTTACCATACCATGGGATCACTTGATCCCTCGGTACATCTTGTGCGCTTTGTATGTTGAATCTTTCCAACTCTCTTCATTTGGATGATGTCTTGAAGGTGGACATGAATGATCACACAATCTTATTCTTCAAGACATGCTTCTAATAAGCCCAACACTCACATGACCAATCTTTGGATAATTCCTTAATAGCACCTTGGTCAACTCCTAAATTCCTTGAAACCAACACATGGAATTCAAGAAAAGCCTATGGACAGATCCTTCAAATATAACTCAAGACAACCATTAGTCCATAGAGATTGTCATTAATTACCAAAACCAAACATGGGGGCACCGCATGTTCTTTCACTCGAGATTAACTAGATGGCACACAAAAGTATTAAAGACCAACATAGGTAATACTAGAAGTGGTATAATACTATAATCACCAGCCTGTGGGATAGCATTAGCTGATGGATGATAACTATGGAACAACGTTACCTAAAGAACAAGTATCTTAGCTGAACTATGGAACAGCGTGAACTCCTGAACAAGACCCGTAAGAGATCAGCATGAATATACAGTGAAATGTGATGATCTGTTTTCCGTGCTTAGATGAATAACAAAGCCATAAATGTTGCACACAAGTAAGATGAGGGTACAACCTATTTGGCTGCCATCCATAGGAGTGAGTTCATGTGCTGACTTGTCGATGGCCCTGCAGTTGTTGTGGCTGTCCATGTCGGGCACACGCATTCGATGCAGGGAACTGTTGAGTGGGGACTGTAGCTCCCTTCTGGTGTATGCTTCCCTTGTTGGAGCAGCTGCGGTGAGTCGGAAGATGTTGTGTCTGAAGATGCAGAACACGCATAATGTTAAGAACGACATATCTCTTTGATCCGAAGAAATACACTAAGAGATCAACAGCAAGGTACGAGAGTGGTCACACGTCTGTTGACTGAAGACTAAATTGGGGTCACACGATTTTATTTTATTTTGGTACTGTCCGATCTACGCCGGATGGCTTGATGGCCGTCTTGTGCCTCCCGGCTAACACTGTTCGGAATCTTCCCCGAAGAGCCAGCGACCAACGGCAGAGCAGCCTGCCTCCGCCGTCCATGGCCCCGGCCAAAACCCCGCTCCCCGCCCCACCGCACAGCCGTGGTTGCGCCGCCCCCGGGCCAATCCATAAAGACTCCCCGTCATCCAGATCCGGCGGTGGCAGTACCTTCAACCGACGCAACTCTAAAAGATAGCCATCTAAGCGCTGCTTCTGCGGCGAACTTGCGGCCCCGCACCCTTACATTAGACACCAGCCAACCGGCAGCCTAGGAGCTCTGCCGCCTCGAGGGGTGCTGCTTCCCGTTGGGAATCGATTGGCCCAGAATAAAAATTCAAACAACTGACGCCTAAATAAAGTGATTTCAGATGAGGGTGCGACCTATCTGGCGGCATGGTGAAGTAGGCAGGTCCAGCTGTCGAGTCGGTGAGGCCGGCGCGGTTGCGGTGGCGACCGGCGGCAGGGAAAGAGCGATGTCGCACGGTCGACGGCTACGCGGAAGCAGCGCCAGGACTCTAGACGGATCCAAAGTTGGAGCCGCTCCGGCACCATGAACAACAGCGGGGGTGAATCGGCTCCGGTACGGTTCACGCGGTCGTCGTCGAGGTAGCACCAGTAGCACGGAGTAAGAGGCACATGACCCAGTGCACGACGGCAATTGGACAGTGTCTCCGGCATTAGGGAGGAGGGCGGGTGTGAAATTGGTGCGGTGGGAGGCGCCATGGAGGTAGGGCTGAGGTTTCGTGGCTCCGGAGAAGGGAGCTTCCTGGGGAGAAGGTGATTTGGTGCCCACGAGGTATGAATGGGGGCGGGCGGGGGGGGGGATTGGGAGGGGAGTGGAACCATGTCTTACGGACGCATTTGTCTGAAATGTGAGGGGGAGTTACAGTTCTTCCTTTGCCTATAGGCTTCTCGGCTTGGGTCTGCGTACTGAGGGTCGGGGATAGTAGAGTAACTTTGCTTCTCCCCAAATAGTGGGCGGGAGCGATTCCGAGCGAGGAGGGCGTGTTTTGAACTATAGTGGGCGCTAGCGATTTCGGGCAAGGAGAGCGTGTTTTGAAATAGTGGGCGCGAGCTATTTCGGGCGAGGAGAGCGTGTTTTGCTAACCATGGTTTACGAATTATTCGGCACATGTCATTTCGGCCGAGGAGAAGGCGCGCTTGGATGAAGTTACGAACCTACCCTCGATGTACAATGGGCCAATTGATGCATGTCCCACATAGGACGGTAATTTCGCATCTCCCATTTATTTGCTCGAGCGAATTCCACCGAGCAGAGAGGATGTTTAACGGTTCGTTCAAATTTTGGGAGAACGAGCATCCACGTCTACCTTACCAAGTCGATTCGAATCAAATTTTGAAATATTAGCTTGCCACTTCTTTTTTAGATGGAGAGATGATACTCGGGAGTAATGTGTTTTTACATGCTCGTTGCTAGTGATTTACTATATGACAAATAGTCGACCCACTCAAAAATGCGAATCAAACCCAAAATGAAATATCTCGATTCAATGAACTAGCTCGTTCAGTAGGTCAAAATAGTGAACTATATCCAAAATTCAACACCTCAATCGAGTAGCATGTTGTACAGTATTATAGTACTCCATGAACATGTTGAAAGTCAAATTAATGAACTTGTTTGATATACGCATATATCCGTTCATGTGTGGATTGCAGACAACATGTTCTCCAATTTAAATATTTGAATGCAAGTTCATATCGAAACATGGTTTATATCAGTCTTTGATGCATAAAACACGACCTCCCCCTCTCTCGGACTCCTATTCTCTCTCTCTCTCTCTCTCTCTCGATGACAATCTTCAATTCCATCACACGCATCCGACACAAAAACCTTGTTGGTCCCTCTCCCTTTCTCTCTCTCTCTCTCTCTCTCTCTCTCTCTCTCTCTCTCTCTTTGTGTGTGTGTGTGTGGGGGGGTCTTTCTAGTTTGCATTCATATATACACCATCTATAGGTCTCTCTCACACACTATGTATGATACTCTAGCTAGTCCAAGCTAGATATCTTGGGTGCACTCATCGTACGCACACAAATTCCTTGGCTCTTTGCCCGTAACTCTCTCACGCACCACTATGTCGTCTCGGAGCTCTTCCCCCCTCTCTCAAACTCTCCATCCACCTGGGTCACACATACACATGCATATCTCACTCGCGCTCAATAGGCCCATCTAACACTCTATCTCTCTCCATCGTTCTCTCTCCATCTCACACGCACACACACACACACAATCTCATGCCCAGCTAGCCAAGTATGATGGTCTCTCACTCAATTGTAGGCACACGCAGTCCCCCCTATATGTATATGACTAGCTAATCTTAGTCTCCATCACAAACATGTGCATGGTCTATCTCGATTTCTCTCGGGGCATCTTTCTATCGCGCACGCACTCCCTCGATCTCCCACCCATATAGTCCCCTCACGATCTCGAGGGGATATCTCTATCACAAACACACCCTCTCTCCCTCCCCATGCGTCCATGCCATCCATGTGTCCCTCTCGACCTTTTTTCCTTGTTGGCCAGACCACTATTGGACATGTGCTACAGGGGTGTCTCTCTCCGTTGCAAACAATCACACACTAGCTATCTTCGTGTATCTCCTCGCCTCGCTTTTCCATCTCGGAGATGCATGCGTGATATGTTCGCATAAGAGACGAAAAAACACACTCTCTCTCTCTAATTTATCGTTTGTTGTCACTTTCTCTTTCACACACATACTCTTTTTGCACACTTACTCATTCTCCTTCACACGCACTTGATCTGTCTCGACTGAGGCACTCACCTCCGTCCATAGCACATAGATTTATTGAAAAGTCAAACATCACAAAGTTTGACCATGTACGTGGAGAAAAAGAATTACATCTAGTACGGCAAACATATACCATTAGATTCACCATGAGATGCAGTTTTGTATGATGTATCTTTGGTATTGTAGATATAAATAACATTTGCGTAAACCTGATCAAAGTTTCCAAAGTTTGACTTCTAAAAAATTTACATGCACTACATTATCGAGTGGATGGAATATCTCTTTCCACCTCTTAGCTATCTGATGCACCACTCAGCCTTATCGGGGCTCCTCAATCTCTCTCAAACTTTATTGGTCAGTTTGGTTCGTGACCTGACCCTCATACCTTGATGGACGATACTGCCTGGTGTGGACATGAGATGTAAAATATTTCTGCCTGGCCAGGCTTGTGTGGTGCTGAAGCGTTTGGTTCATGCCTGGGCCAGGCAAAGCATCAACGTCCCATCAATCAATCCATGCATCAATTATTTAAGGGTCTTTTACATCTATGTCCCTAACTCGAACCCACTACTCACATTTTCCCCTAATTCAAAAGCCTGCTAAAAAATGTCCCTCCACCGTTAGGTGCCCTTACAGAAATGCCCTTCCGTTCCGTTTCCGTCCGGTCAAAGGGGTTTGACCGTCTACGGGGCGTTTGTTGGACATTTTGCCCTTGCCTCCATGTGCCACTTACATGTGGGATCCAGTCAGAAAAAAATAAAAAGGAAAAACTCTCCCTCTCACCCTCTCTCTCACACACTTACATGTGGCCCCAAAAAATAGATAAATAAAAAATCCCTCCCACCTCTCTCCCCTACCTCACGACCTCTCTGTCTCACCTCCGGCGAGCGCCAACAGGCCGGATTGTGCGCCGTCGGCACCAGCTCCCCACGCGCGGCAGCACTCCCTCCATTCCATTCTCCCTCTCCCTCCCTCCCTTCCTCTCCCTCCCTCTCTCGCGACCGCAGCGACGAGCTAGGCGGCGGCCGACGGCGGTGCTCGACGGACTTGAGAAGGCGGCCATGGATCCAGTGGTTTAGGGGGCTGGGCGACATCTTAGGGGCACCATGAACACGACTAAGACATTGATTTGTGGTTTAGCAGGACAGGGGCGACGAATTTACGACGGTGCTCCAGCGGCCGCGGACGAGGGAGACGGTCGATCCGGTCATTTTTGCGAGGTCCTGCTCGAGCTGCTCCTAGGAGTAGACGAAGTCGAGGCGTCCGTGTCTCCTGGATAGCTTTTCAGCTGTCTGTGAGGACAATGGCCGCGGCAATGGCGACGGTCACGACGACGGCCATCTTGGGATGTGGCTGAGGGGAGGAGAGAAAGCGGGGGAAGGGAGGGAAAGTTAGCTAGGGTTGTCCAAGGGCTTGCCAGCGTCGCTAAGTAGCCCTACTCGAGCTACTACGGCGGCAGCTATCGAACAGCGGTCGACGGTGGCGCGCGCCGGCGCGTGCAGTCGATGAGCTGACGAAGACGACTACTGGGGGAGATGGGTGGGCCTGGCGGTATGCACATGGGCCGAAAGTGCACATTGCACTTGGGCCAAAAGGTAAGCACTCTCTTTCTTCTCTTTAATTTTTGTTTTTTTCAGGGGTAAAAATGTCCAACAAACGCCCCATAGACGGTCAAACCCCTTTGACTGGACAGAAACGGAATGGAAGGGCATTTTTGTAAGGTCACTTAACGGCAGAGGGGCAAATTTGAGCAGACTTCGAAATTAGGGGCATATCTGAGTAGGTGGTTCGACTTAGGGACAAAAATGCAAATGGCCCATTATTTAATGCTAATATCCATCCATGTTGTTGTTAGCCTCGTGGACGCACGACCAGGCACGGCCAGGCATTCAAAATCGGTCGCTTGGGCCAGGCTACTTGCAGTGTCTGGAGTTCAGCTAGGCTAATTAAAGTGCAAGGGAACCCAGCCCAGGCGGGCTTTCTTTTTCACAGGGTAGCAACCAAACAAGCATGCATGATAATCCAGCCACAACCCCAGGCCACGCAAAAGATGCTCACGACGCAAGCCAAACTGGCCTTATATCTCCTTGGTTCACACATACACATGTCTCGCTCATGCTATACATATAGACCCATCCAACACTCTCCGCCCTTGTTCTCTCTCCATGTGACACACACCACCCTAAGTACCATAATCCCTCACTCCATCATAGGCTCTGTTTGGATCCATGGGTTAGAGTTAGTTTTGGTTAGTTTGGAGTCAACTAACCCAAAAAGATCCAAACAGGAGGGTTAGTTTAGGTTAGATGCATCTAACCCATCCAAAAAAACTAACCCATCCAAGAGGTGCTTATTTGGGTTAGTTCTTCTCGAGACCACTAATAAACACTTTTTTCTCTCGCTCTCCCCGCAGCAGATCCCTCCCCACTTCCTTGAAGCTTCTCGTCCTCTCCCTCCCTCCCTCTCGCACCACCCGTGAAGGTGCCTCGACGTATCCGTGCTCCATCTAACCCTGCCATCCAAACACCTCTTTACTTAGAGTTAGTTCAGGGTTAGTTCAGGGTTAGAATCTAACTCTAACCTCTAACTGAGTTAGAGTATCCAAACAGGGCCATAGGCGCAAGCACTCCCCCCTCCTAAGTATGATTATCTCTTACTAGCCATCAGGAACACACATATTGTCTCCTTCCATCCATACGTCTATCTCGATATCTCTCGGGGCATCTTCTATCGCGCACACACCTTGTCACTCGATCTCCCACCCATGTAGTCCCATCACGATCTCCAGGGGATCTCTCTATGACAAACATACACTCTCTCCTCCCCATGTCTGCATTTTCTCCGTACGTCTCTCTCGACCTCTCTCCCTTGTTTGTCAGACCCCTCTTGGCCACGTGCTAGGGGTCTTCCTCTCTCGGTTCTAAACAACCACACACTATCTCCTCACCTTGCCTCCGTTGTCGAAGATGCATGTGTGATATGTTTGCATAAGACACGCATGCTTTTTCTACACTTTTATTGTGTGTTGTCCATGTCTCTTTCACACATGCACACACACTTTTTTCACTCTCTCTCTCTCTCTCTGTCTCTCTCTCTTGTTTGGGACTCTGTCATGTCCATAAGCATATGGATGTTTTGAAAAGTCAAACCTCAGAAAAGTTTGACCAGGTATATGTGGAGAAAAACATTTACATCTGGAACGATCATTAGATTCATCACAACATGTACTTACTTCATACTATCATTTATCTTTGATATTGCAGATATAAGTAATTTCTTTATAAACTTGGTTAAAGTTTCAAAAGTTTGACTTAAAAAATTGTTGTAACTACATTATCGAACGTAGGGAGTAGCTCTTTCTCTCTCTCTCTCTCTCTGCTATCTCTCACGGGCCTCCCCTCTCACTCGAACTCTCTATACGAACGGATTATACGCTCACTATGTCAGCGTATAGCTCCGTATATTGTTTAGTTGACCAGTCAACCAATCCACATGCTGCGTTGTCAGCTCATGTTCTATATCTTGGTGTGCTGGCCCATGTGGCAGTGGGTGAAAATAAGTAAACTGGAGCCCCATCTGACACGCGGTGAAGGAAACAAAGTTGAAACCACTCGGGGTAGCACCCCGCACGCTAGTAAATTGAGGGCGCATTGAGGACAAACTTCTTGCGCGCAAAGGACGCACTCGCGCACAATTCACCACTTCGCGGCGGCATGCACAGAAGGACGCACTCGCGCACACCCAGCACACAACACACACCAGCACACGTGTACACCGATGTAGCCGCCGGTTGAGATGGACGGCGAGGCAACCAACAAGCGGAGGCCGCTCGAGCCAAACCGCATCCGGCGAGCCTCGACTTCATTAGCAGCCTCCCCGACGACATGCTGCTTGTCATCATCGGCCTCCTCCCCACCAAATCTCCCGTGCGGACCGCCCTGCTCTCTCGGCAGTGGCGCCCCCTCTGGCGCTGCATCCCCCTCAACCTCACCGTCGACAGCTGCCTCTGCAACGGGGATTGCAAACGCATGGCCGCAGTCTACAAGATCCTTTCATCGCACCCTAAGCCAGCCAGACGCCTTGACATCCGCATGTTCAGTACCAACTGCAAGTTCCAACCCAAGTTTGACGAGTGGTTCTTATCCCCTGCCCTAGATCAGCTCGAGGAGCTCAGCTTTGAAGCTGGACGATGTCGCTCTCTGCCGCCGTCCGCGCTCCGCCTGACGCCAATGCTGCGCCGTGCCAGCTTTAGCTCCTGCTATCTTCCCCAGATTAATGTCGCGCCCGCCCTTCTTCTCCCTCAACTCAAGCAGCTCGACCTCTTCGACGTTGTCATCTCGAAGAAGGCTATGGTGCACCTGCTCCGCAGTTGTACTGCGCTCAAGTACCTTCGTCTTGAGCAGATCCACGGGTTCATTAGCCTCCACATTGCCTCGACGAATCTCCGATGGATTTATGTGTCTTGCTGGCCCCGCAACAAGACATCAATTGGGAAGAGATCACTCCAGCTGTTCCACGTTATGGTCATTGAGAATGCGCCTTTCCTTGAGAGATTGCTTGTATCAGATCTAGAAGGTCCAACAAAAATCAGGGTCATTGACGCGCCAAAATTGACAGCGTTGGTGTACTCGTCTGCCAAATTCTCCGAACTCTTTATTGGATCCGTAATCATTCAGGTATAGCACTCATCTTCTTCTCCGTCTTCTTGAAATTCACATTTTTAAATTTCTTCTTGATGTATTTACAACCGTCTTCCAGAAAATGATTCCCACAAGCTTGACCCAGTCCATGCGCATAATGAAGATCTTAGCACTAAAATCTATCGGCCCCAATCCGGATCAAGTTGTTGGATTCCTTACATGCTTGCCATGCACGGAGAAGCTACTCATCAAGGTGAAACTTCTTTCCTATTAGTAAACGGTAATCACAACATAGCTCATTTTTTTTCATAATTTTCCCAAATTACGATGACAAGTATAGTGTTCAAAACTACATCTACGCACTACACCGAAAAAAAATGTTTTTAGTATTTTTTCTCACGTGATCACCTGCATCATTTTTATGCTGTACTACTATAGTAGCATAGGCTAGTCATAGTGGAAAGTAACTTAGACTACTCCAGTAACTCTATGGTTACCCTAAGGGCAAGTACTACCTCCGTCCTGGTTTACTCTTCCAATTTTGTAGTATCGAAATTTGACCATAGATTTAACTGACAAAATGTTAATGCATGTCACTAAGAACTATATCGTTGGATTCATATTTGAACATAATTTCAAATGGTGTAATTTTTAGTGACATGCATTGGCATTTTCTTAGGTAAATCTATGGTCAAGATTTTATACTAAATACGAGGTAGTATTCCCTCCGTCCCAAAATGCTTGTCTTACATTTGTTTAGATACGGCTGTATCTAACACTAAAATGTAACTAGATACATCCGTATTTAGACAAATTTAAGACAAGAATTTTGGGACGGAGGGAGTACAAAATTGGGCTATGTAGGCCAAAACATGTGCCAAATTCACTTGTGATGCATTTGGCATCGATGCCCCTCCATTGCTCACCTGGTGCCCCAATCTGGATCACCTACTTTGCTCCGGTGCCAAACTAACTCACGCGGTGAAAAAACACTGCGTGGGAGAGAGAGAGAGGACTGAGGCAATAAAAAACATTTGTTTGGGAGAGTGAGAGGCTGGTGTAGTTGGTTTGATTGATTTGTTTATACATGTGGGTCTGTGTGCACAGTGGTGCCAACTCTCTCACATCACGAGAGCGGTGCCAAAATCTTTTGATTTGACATTGATGCGTATTATGTGGCATACTTTTGTGAAATATGGCATTAGACACATAGTGGAAGGCAACAAATTCCCAAGCTCTTCACGTGCTCCTAGTTAAATGAGAGGAAACAGAAAGAGAGAGAGAGAGAGGGAGAGAGAGAGTGAAAAAATATCACTAGCCAGCCAACCCTATCGTATGAGCGAATGATATTGGTACCTCTTGATGACACAACAATCTTATGCAACCAGCTGCTCTAATATGTTCTCTTCTTTTGCAAATAAAAAAGACCCAAAAGTGAAAAATGTGCTGCACTATAACAGTCTCATCGAATGCCTTGATCTCCATCTTACAGAAATTGATTTGATCGACTACCGAGGCAGCACATCTGAGATTAAATTGGCCAGGTTCTTTGTTCTGGAGGCAAGTGTGCTCAAGGTAATGAGGTTTGGCATTCTCTGGTGCAACAATGAATGGCGTGCTGATCACCGCAAGCGACTAAGCCTAAATGACAAAGTCTTTGCGGAAGCTGAATTTGTTTTTGAAACATCAAGTGGCCAGAGACTCGAAAACTTATTTGCCCATTAGTGACTTGTCAGGGCGGTGGATTTTAGTTTGTACGATAACGCTGCATCCACCTAAAGTAATGAAAGTTCTTACGTAAACTTCCTAGTAATTCCCTCTTCCTAGGTGCAACATTACTCCTAACATTTGTAATATCAGTTTGAAACTTGTAATATTGCTGTGTCCTATTACTGCATTTTCAAAATCCTGCGAATCAAACAGGTCCTGAGTTGGTGATGATGTTGTGCCTCCCATCTTTCACCACTAGCCGTCGGATCTAGATCTGACGCATACAAACCAAGCTTCTCCATTTTTGCAAAAAGATGCCCGCACTTGTTCCCTATTTGCAAAAAACTCCTTATCTCTCACAATCAGCCCTATCTCCTCCCCACCACATCTAGAAGGCCGTGGAAAAATCTGGCGCGATGGCCGCTGCCGGAGCCGTCCACCCCCAATCTTGGTGTTCCGTGCAATACACGTGCATCTACGCACGGGAAATTATGTCAAACAGGGCTAGTTGTAAGCAGGCTAGCTCTACAGCCATGATGATAGTGACTGCAGACGGTGAGGCTGACTATGGTATGCCGAACACGACGCCTATACTCAGGTGTCATCTCCAGCGCAGGGTCTTGTCACTTCACTGTGAGGGGCAGCACGTAATAATTTGACCAACGAGTAGTACAGTGTTAGTACTCCTAGGAGTACTACATTGGTAGTACTACTACTAGTACTAGTAGCACCACTGTCTGGATTTAGGAGTACTACCACGTCCATCTGGATTTTAGTATTTGACTAGCAATATCTAGTAATGCATGTCACAAAAAATGTACTACTCCCTCTGTAAATAAATACATGGTGTTTCATTCCTATCGGCAAGAGAACTTAATGTTTTTTTTGCTAACTAGAGTCTTAATAGGATTACATGCAATGAACTAAACACTGCATGTCATGTTTGGTAGTCTCAAGTCATTGAAAGCATGCACGGCCCACATCTCTCATTGGTTGATATGTCATGAAATAAGAAACAAGGAGGGAGTTAATGCACCGTGCCTAAGTGTTTTGGGATTATTTGGTTTTCGTAATGTGACTTACACAACATTTTTGTTTACATGCATTAACATTTTATTAGTTAAATCAAAGGTCAAAACTTGGCGCAAAATGCAAAGGGGACCAATTAACCAGTAAACATCAAACTTCTCTCGTTTGGCCCCAACTAGAGGTCCGTTGAGATGACTATACTGCACCGGCATGGAGGGGGCGCAGCTTCATTGACTCACGGCAACTGCCTTTGGGTGAATGACACGTGGGCCCAGGGGGTGGCTGGCCCACCTATCATACAGCCAAAGGCAGGTGCAGTAGAGGGCCGAGGAGTAGTACAAAATCCTACGCACCTACGCACGCTAACCAAGGGCAAGAGTGATCACTCGAATCGCAAGATCAGTTGAGTACTACCTCCGTCCTGGTTTATTAGTCTCCTTTGTAATTTGTGCTAAATTTTGACCAAAGATTTAACTAACAAAATGTTGATGCATGTCAACAAAAATTATATTTTTGGATTCGTATTTGAACATAGTTTTCAGTGATATAATTTTTAGTAACATGCGTAAACCTTTTGTTAGTTAAATCCGTGGTCAAAATTTGACACGGATTACAATGGGGACCAATAAACCAGGACGAAGGTAGTAGAAGCTAAGCTAGACCCATGGAGGCGATGAGCGCGAGCATCAGCCGGCTGTGCTAGATGGTCCACGATGCCGGCCTGCGGCCCGACAACGAGGAACATCTCTAAGTAGTATTGCTTGAGGCCGGCAGGGCGAGGGGCCGCTTGGACGACAGCTTCGTCTCCTTTTTCGACGAGGTCCTCGCCGGTTTCCTCAACAAGTTCACCGTTGTCAAGAAGCTCGCGGACGACTTTGATGTAAGCCTCCAGCCGACGCGCCCAGGCTCTGCGATGCCCGCCACCCTCAATGGACACTATGGTGACAACCTCTTCGACGCACTGGTGGCCCTGCGACTGCCCGCCCTCGCGCCAGAGAATGTCCACCTCGAGGTCGCGCTCGCCGCGCAGCACCTGGCACAGCAAGACACCATCGACATAATCACCCACGTCTATGTGCATGCAAGAGGAGGACGATAGGACGCTGGCCTTCTTAGACCGCAGGGCAACCTTGGACGACACTATTCAGAAGAACGTTGAGCTTGCCGCCAACACCGCTGCTCCTCACACGTCGGTTATCTTACCTTTCGCATCAACTTCATAATTTTCGTACGTACTCCATGCATGAACGGCGCCAGAACCAAACTTCTTATTACTCTAGGCAAAATCATTATTTTCTATCTATCGATCGCGCCATGGAGCAGAACCAAATTTTACAAGTTACGAGTTCAAAAGGAAAAGCCTGACGTGTTCGCGTCGCACCCCCACACGGTTGGTCCGGCACGCCGCTCAAGCGGGAATGCGTGCGGTATTGCATTTTCACTTACAAGTGGGACCGTAGTTGAGCAAACCGACTATCGGCAAACCCCCACCCTGCCCACCATGCGATGGCTGAGAAAACAAGAGGGAGAAGAGATGGCTGTAGCATGGACTCCAAGAAAATTGGTGTCGGATGGGACTCGTGTGGGTGGCGTGTGCCGTACTGCTAGACGTGAATGCTAGTTATGGCCCATGCCACCCCACTATATCGAGCCTATATCGAGGTACATAGAACAAATTTCCTACAGTCCGTGCTCAGCACTCCTCTATCTCTCTTCTCAGCCAGCGAGCGGACATGCGGATCCCATCGTCTGTTTGCTCACATGCGGTCCCACATGTCAGCGAAAACGCAAGCGGACCCACCGAACCAGCACATCTTTCACCTCGACGTGCTGGTGATGAAAAACAAATCCAAGAAAGATCTTCGGTGGCCGCTTTTGGAGTTACTCAAGAGTAGTAAGATTCTATTTATAGTTTAACCCAAGATGCACATCTCGTGGCTTCAACTACCACTCTATTTTCTTTCATGACGCGACCTAGATGCTGGATGTCCCACGTGTCGGCAAAAGGAGGAAGAACCCGACCAAATCTTCGGTTGTGCTCTCGGATTAGACTAGTTGTGCTAACTTAAAAATTTTGTTGTGTACTCCCTCCGTTCCAAAATACTTGACTTCCATTTGTCCAAAAATGGATGTACCTATATACTAAAACATGTCTAGATACATATATATTTTGATAAATAGAAGGCATGTATTGTGCAATAGAGGGAGTAGAATGGATGCAAGTTTTTGTATTGGGAAGAAGAGTACATCCATATATTGATAGAGCGCAATTTAGTAGATGTTCTATCACTTTTAGCTAGCACAGAGGCTATAGATGAGATTAGTGCACTTGTTGATACTCCTACTTGGTATGCGTGTTGCTGCTTAGACGCAGAGAAAAATGGACCGGAGGGAGTACTAGAATATAGGCTAGACATGAGACTAGATGCGAGGAAGCAACGTCTACTTCTTTACACTCAAAGAAGAAAGAAGCACGCAAGATCGAGCCTCCACAGATCAACAATGAATGCATCGAGAAGGCACTAATCCAACTTACAAGAGTAGTAAAATGTATTCTTGTGGTTCTTGTTTTATTTGGTCTTGCTTTTCTAGTCAAAATTATCGTTGGAGTTCGTGCAAAACGGAGGTCCGTTTGGGGTCGTGCGTTGCAGTTGGCCTTACAAGTGGGACCGTAGTTAAGGAAACCGACTATCGGCAAACCCCCACCTCGCCCGCCGCATGATGGATGAGTTAGAGAAACGATGAGGTTGAAGAGATTGCTCTAGCAAGGACTCCAAGAAATATGGTGTCAGATGGAAGTCGTGCTGGTGGCATGTGCCGTACTCCTGGACATGAATTCTTGTTCTGGCCCATGCCACCCTACTACTCCTCCTACTTACTAGTATGTAGTACTACTAGTATCGAGGATTCGAGGTGCTGGTTACGTAGTACAGTATGGCTACAGTAAAAACACCCGCACGGCACGAAGCATGTGAAGCTAGTACAAATAGTGTACTGCTATTGTTGATTGGCCTCATATGATAACCTATTGCAATGCACGTACAATTATGTATTCGGAAAATATTTTTTTGCCTCGTCGCACCACTCACTCACAGAAGCAACTCGAAAGCCATTCATAAATTTAGTAAGTTTATCACATGCATATCATTTTATTACATACAACAGGTCATCAACCCACATCGACAATGAGGATACATTATAAATACTAAAGTTTTCACCACACAACAAATAACAAGCAATGAAATGAACTTCAACTCAACCATTCCTCGGCGTTGGAAACGCTTGCTTTGAACCACAAGTGATTCTCTGGGACGGGCCATCCATTGTCGATCTGGAGACCAACGCAGGACTGATCATCCAGGCTGAAGCGACCTACTATATCAGTACCAGGGTAGGGAACCACCCAAATGTATGAGGTATAGACACAGTTGCTTCTCATAAATGGTAGTAACATTGTGTCAACAGCAGTTGGATCGCCTTTCACCATCATTGGATAGTTTTGTCCAAGGAAGAGCGAGTTTTCTCCAAGACTATCAATTCTGTACCAGGGAGAAGGAGTTGGCGCTAGCACACTAGTATCCATCCCGAATACCATGCAACGGGTGTTGGAATAGGTCCGGAGAGTGCGACCATGGGAGACTACACCTGCTTCCTTAGCAGTAACATCATCAGTGGGCTGTATACACACGAGAAGAGGTGATCCATTGGAATTAGTTGCCAGGCGCCAAATAGTATATGGGCGCTGCTCGTCCTCATGCTCGTGATCATCACCATCATCATCTCCCCCTTGGTTATAAAAATCTTCAAGTATAGGTGGTGGAATGTTCATAGGACCTTGGAAACACAAGAAGAAGGTTAATTAGTAAGGATGGCCATAGTGGGGGTAACATAAGTAGTATCATGCACTTGGGACTCGCAAACATGCTTATGTGGCAGGCAATTAAGGAAGAGAGAGATGGTTAATTATAGTAACATAGGTAGACGTAACACCCCCGGTGTAATGATGCTACAGTAACCCCTGGGGTTAAGTTAATTGTTTTGCTAAACATGTGCCTGATCATTTTTGTCTCATACTCTTTCACATTCCAGTTGAATTCAATTTAAAGTTATGAGTGAAATTCAAAATGCTCAGATATGAACACAAAAATGTTCATCATGTGCCAAATAATCCACAACTAATATTGGTGGTGAACCAACATTTTTGCAAAGGGTTTAAGTGGCCTAAACTACTTAAAACAGTGACCTAAGCAATAAATTAAATGCCCTTTTTAATTTATAAAATTGGCAACTATTCCAAAAGCCTCCCAACCTTTTTGAGGCAGTGCACTTTAATTCTTTGAGATTGTTTTGGCCAGTGGCATAATTTTGCAAAGTCAATTGTGGCAAAAAGAAAATGCAAAAGCTGCTGGAAAAGAAAAACAAAAAAACAAAGAAAAGGAAAAGCCCCCCCTCAACTGGGCCGACTGGCCCAGCTGGCCACCGTGCCCCCCCATGGGCCTCGGCCCACCTCAACCAGCCGGCCCAGCTCCCCGCACCGCGCCCCCTTCCTGTTCCCCTGGTGCGCGCCGCTACAGGGGCGCCGTCCCCGCCGAACCACCTCGCCGTCGACGAGGAGGATAAGGTCGACCCCTCCCCTCGACGCCTCGACCTCCTCCCCACCTACCTCCACCCACGCCCCGAACCCCCTCGCCCTCTCCGCCTCTCCCTCTCCCACTCCTTCGTTCTGGAGAGGAGGCCGACGCAGTCGCCGCCGTGCCTCGCCCGTCCTCGCGGCCACCGGGACCCGTTCGCCTCGCCGACCTGTCCAGAAGCTCCACCGTCGTCGACTTCCTCGTCCCCATCCACGAGCGCAAGCCGGGGAGCACCGCAGGCAGCGGATCGAGCCGCCCTCCTTCCGCCTCTGCTCCGGCGATCCCCTTCGACTCCGGCGACGTCTCTGCTGCTACTAAGCCTCCGAGGGCCACCGTGCGTGCTGCAAGGTGACCTCCTCCCCCTCTCCCTTCTCTCACGTAGGCCGCCTCCCTCTCTAGCTCGCTCGCCGCAACCGCCATAGCTCACCGTCGCTCTGCTGCGTCACCGCCGTGGCCACCGCTGCCATGGCCCCCATCTGAGCCCTCCGTCGTGCTCCCGGTGTTCCCAGGAGCCCGGCGAGCCCTTCCTCTCGCCCTCTTGTGCCCCCAGCCCCGATCTCGACGACGACCAGAGTCCGGCGTCCGCCTCGCCGCTCGCCGTCGACGTTCCCGACCACCGCAGCCTCTCCCACCACCCCAGATCGCCTCCTCGTCGTCTTCTCGTTCGAACGGGCCCGGTCGCGCTAGAAAACGGCGCCCTATGCGCGTAACCCAACCACCTCCCGAGCGCGCCGCCATCGTTTTTGGTCGCCGGAGCTGTCTCCGGCGCCGTCGCCGACGTGGCCTGGCAGGTGGGCCATCTGTGCCACTGACGCTGGGCCCCACGGGTCCCTGTTGACTGGTTTGACCAGTCAACATGCTGACTGGGCTTCTCTGTGACACTGACGTGCGGGCCCCACCACGTAATTAGATTAACTAAACCGGTTTTATAAATAAAACTAATTAGTTAACCTAACCAGTCACTGACATGTGGGGCCCAGTAGCTAAATAACCCCAGATTAGTTTGAAATAAACTCTGTTACGTAAGAGAGGCTGACTGGTGGGACCTATTGGTCAGTTTGACCAGTCAGCGGGTCTGTTGACTTGCTGATGTCAGCATGGCGTCATGCTGACGTCATATTCCTTTTCTATTAATTTTAAATAATTCCAGAGTATGTTTAAAACTTAGAAAATTCATATAAACTAATCTGTAACTCGGATGAAAATGTTTTCTATATGAAAGTTGCTCAGAAAAATCCAACGAATCTGAAAATGCGGTCCGTTCAGCTGTCACATGCCTCTAGCATGCTGAACATGGAACATTTCCCCTCCGGTCATCTGTGTGACACGGGTCCGGAACCGGGAATACATTCCCGGTTGAATTCCCCCTTCACCTATATCGTGTAGCCATGCGTTAGGTCACACCCAGCACAACATATTGCCATGTTACGCTTTGTGATGCTATGTCTGCTTTATATTTACTGTTTCTTCCCCCTCTTCTCTCCGGTAGACCCCGAGACCGATGCCGCCCCTGTGATCGACTACGTCGACGACGACCCCTCCTTGCCAGAGCAACCAGGCAAGCCCCCCCTTTGATCATCCCGATATCGCCCATTCCATTCTCTCATGCTTGCATTAGATTTTGCTACTGTTATTGTTTGCACCTATTCTGATGCATAGCCTGCTTTTGTACCTACTGTTGTACCTTACCTGCTTATCCTAAACTGCTTAGTATAGGTTGGTTAGAGACCCATCAGTGACCCCCCCCCACTTGACTCGACTGCCCCGCTGGATTATCAGAAGACCCGATCAACGGGATCGAAGACCAGGACCCGACACCTCACGTCACATCACGCCCCTTCGTTGCTCGACTCTGCAGTGTTACTATTGAGTGCCGAGGGTGAGACCTCTACAGCACTTCTGATGTTAACCTGTAGTGTAGCTATTCGGTCGTGGTCATCGAGGGTGATTTCCTCCTTAACCACTTCCGATACGGCTCTGTCGTGCAACCCCTCAAGTGTGAACCTCGAGGGTGGATCCTCTTACGTTCACCTTGATGATTACATCGAGTGGAATTCACCGGGGGTGATTCCTCGGGTTTTCCCCTTAATGTTTGGACACACGGATACTTGGACTTTACCACTGTTACTTGGAAAGACGGGTCGACCCTGAGGGGTACCCGCGCGAGCTTAATTGCGAGTGATGTGGAGTCGGGTTGACCTGGAGGGTGCCCGCGAGATAATTACGAGGCGTGGCCGGGCATTCCTAGCCCTTGCCGCAAGTCCTCGAGACGGGGCAACGGGGTCACATCTTTCGTGAGTCTCTGCTTGTTACCGCGCGTTCCTAATCCACTACGATTTGGATATTTGATCCGAGGGGCCTCTGGCCTGATAGCACTAACCATCACGTGGGCATAGTATGGGCGTTCTGCGTCGTATACATCAGCCGAAGCTTAATAGACGTCAGCGACTGAGCGGCGCGCGCCGGGTTGGACTGCGTAAGCGCCTGCCTTGTTGAAGGAGGTAGCTAGGTCTGCTCACCGGCCGCCCTCGCAACGTGCAGGAGTTCCCGGGGAGATGGCCCATGACCCCTGGGGGCATAGGTTTAGTCCGGCGTGCTGGCCTCTCTATTAAGCCTAGGTCGGGTTGCGGCGTATTGTTTGGCCGAGGCCGGGCATGACCCTGGAAAGTGTGTCCGGCCGGAGTTAAGCGAGCGTGGTGGGTAAGTTGGTGCACCCCTGCAGGGAAGAAAACATCTATCGATAGCCTGTCCTACGGTAACGGACACTTGGAGTTGTATCCCGATCGATACAACTAGAACTGGATACTTGTGATGAGAACTGGATGGTGATGAGGATTTGATTGTGATGATAACTGGATAGTATGGCTCTGGGATTTCTTTCTCGCAGGGAGTCGAGAAAGGATCTCCGGCCGAGGTTGATAACACCACTGCTACTTTACTTTATGCTACTCTACTCCCTCCTGTTGCTGCAAGATGGTGGGTTCGAGAAGATGCTAGTCTTCGATAGGACTAGGCCTTCTCTCTATTCTGGCATTTCTGCAGCCCAGTCCACATATACAGCCTTCCTTTGATAATGTTGCATATGTAGTGTAGATCCTTGCTTGCGAGTACTTTGGATGAGTACTCACGGTTGCTTTGCTCCCCCTTTTCCCCCTTTCTTCTTCTTTCCGGCTGATGCAACCAGATGACGGAGCCCAGGAGCCAGATGCCACCGCCGATGCTTACTACTACGTGGAGGCCGCCGATGACCAGGAGTAGTTAGGAGGCTCCCAGGCAGGAGGCCTTGCCTTTTCGATCGATGTTGCTTTTGTGCTAGCCTTCTTAAGGCAAACTTGTCTAACTTATGTCTGTACTCAGATATTGTTGCTTCTGCTGACTCTTGTGTTTTCGAGCTTATGTATTCGAGCCCTCGAGGCCCCTGGCTTGTAATATAAAGCTTGTATTATTTTAATTTGTGTCTAGAGTTGTGTTGTGATATCTTCCCGTGAGTCCTTGATCTTGATCGTACACATTTGCGTGCATGATTAGTGTACGATTGAATCGAGGGCGTCACAAGTTGGTATCAGAGCCGACTACCTGTAGGTAGCCCCTTTCCAACTCCTTGGCCGAAGTTGAGTCTAGTCACCGAAAAACTTTTACTAACATTGGTTGTGTGGCTTACGGTCCCACGTCGCCATTGGGTGGTATTAGCATCTTTTACTCCTCGTCTATACTCTGGGACTCTGAACTCTCTTCTACTCGGGTTAAACGAATTTACTAACATTAGGATCCCGTGACCACATTCACCCCGAAGTTGGATAAGGCCATAGTTATTCCTTAGAATAGCCTCTTGAATAGTACACACACCTGTCGTGTTGACTACGAAGTGGAATCCATCGTACATCTTTCCTTATGAATGCTTCATCATGAATGATCCTTGTCTTTGCAAATTCTCAATGCTGAACTACCCCCTGTTACATGTCAGCAGGATGGTTAGACCCGCTGGTCGTGGCCGTGGTGCCAATGATCCACCACCGCCTGAATTCTTTGCTGGAATGATGCAACAGTTTGAGTTGAATCGCCAGTTCATGGAAGGAATGATGGCTCAGTTTCCTCGTCCGAACATGAATCAACAGCCAACCCCAGTAACTCTGCAGGACTTCATGCGCCTCAACCCAACTATTTACCGCAGCTCAACTCAACCCCTTGATGCTGATGACTGGCTCCGCAACATCACATATGAAATGGAGTCTGCTAGTGTTGCCCCTGCCAGCTATGTCACCTTCGCATCCTTCTTCCTGAAGGGTCCTGCTGCTCAATGGTGGGACAGCCACAGGCGTACCCTACCTGCTGGAACGGTCATTACTTGGCCGGATTTCCAAGCTGCCTTCCGTGCCCGTTTCATTCCTCAGGGAACCATGGACAGGAAGAAGCGAGAGTTCCGCAACCTCACCCAAGGCAACAAGTCTGTAGATGCTTATCAACGGGAATTTCTGGACTTGTCACGTTATGCTGAAGAAGACATTGCAACTGATGTTCGTAAGCAAGAGAAGTTTCGTGATGGACTTCACCCTGATATCAAGCTAGCATTGCTCGTTCATGACTTTGCCGACTTTGCCACCTTGGTGAACAAGGCTATTCAGGTTGAGACTGGTCTTCAGGAACACCAGGGATCCCTTAGGCGTAGTCGCGACGTTGGCTCATCTTCGGGCCCGTCAGCGCAGAAGCGTCGGATATGGATTCCCCACAGCATGTATCGTCCAACTGCACCTGCACCAAGACAGTCCTATGTTGCACCTCGTCTGCCTCCTCCACCGCAGAGGCAGCCCCTACGGGCTGTACCACCCCAAGCTTCTGCTCCCAATCCCAATGATGGTCTATGCTTCAAGTGTGGCCTTCCAGGTCACCGCTCCAGGAAATGCCCTCAGAATCAGGATCAGCTGGCTCTGCCTTCTACTGGTCGTAACAATCAGCCCCATAACAACAATGCCAGACCTTATGGTCATGGTCAGGCTAATCATGTTGATCTGAATGAAGCTCAAGACCAGCCTGCCACTGTGATGGGTACTCTCCTTGTTAATTCAGTACCGGCTTCTGTTTTATTCAATTCAGGAGCATCACATTCATTCATGTCAGAAGATTTTGCATTCAGGCATGGCATTAAATACGAAGAGATGCACATTCCATTTGTGGTAAACACCCCCGCGGGCCAATGTCGAACCACCATGGTTAGCCACAACGTCCTCATTGAGATTGAAGGATTAGAGTTCCATACCTCTCCCATTATTCTGAAGTCTTCCAATATTGACCTCATTCTAGGAATGGATTGGTTGAAAGCACATACGGCTTCTATCGTTTGTGCCACTAAAACCGTCCACCTTCTGCACCCTTCAGATGAGATAGTAAGCTACAATGCTCGTCTGGTTCAAAATGCTGAAGCTCGACTTTATGCTTTGAATGCGTTGAACGCGGCACCTCTTGAGGGAATTGAAAAGATTCCAGTCGTTCGCGACTTCCAAGACGTATTTCCAGAAGAACTTCCAGGAATACCCCCTGCCCGGGCTGTTGAGTTCGTCATCGATTTGAAACCAGGCACCGTTCCTATTGCTAAACGACCCTACAAGATGCCACCTCATGAACTCCTAGAACTTAAGGAGGAAATCGACAAATCTCTTTGCAAGGGTTTCATTCGTCCAAGTTCCTCTGCTTGGGGAGCACCTTCTCTCTTCGTTAAGAAGAAGGACGGTACGAACCGTTTGGTCCAAGACTACCGTCCTATCAACCAAGCTACAATTCAGAACAAATATCCCCTTCCTCGGATCAATGATCTGTATGATCAACTTGCTGGTTCATCGATATTCTCTAAACTCGACTTGAGGTTGGGTTACCACCAGATCCGTGTTCGTGAAGAGGATATTCCAAAGACCGCCTTCGTCACTCGTTATGGTTCTTACGAGTACACCGTCATGTCATTCGGTTTAACCAATGCTCCAGCTACATTCTCTCGTCTGATGAACTATATATTCATGGATTACCTCGACAAGTTCGTCGTAGTCTATCTGGATGATATCCTGGTATATTCGAAGAATAAAGAAGAACATGCTGAACATCTTCGTCTTGTTCTGGAGAAGCTTCGAGAGCATCAACTTTATGCCAAGTATTCCAAGTGTGAATTCTGGTTGCCCGAAGTCACCTACCTTGGTCATGTCATCTCCAAGGATGGTATTGCCGTCAACCCAGAGCGCGTTCAGGCTATTCTTGACTGGACCCCTCCGAAGACTGTCAAGCAAGTCAGAAGCTTTCTCGGACTAGCCAGCTATTGTCGCCGCTTTGTTGAGAATTTCTCCAAGATCGCCAAGCCACTGACTAATCTGCTTCACAAAGGCGTTAAGTTCGACTGGACAGACAAATGTCAGGAAAGTTTCCAGGCACTCAAGGACAAGCTGACTTCTGCCCCAGTGCTTGCTCCTCCTGATTCTCGCAAGGACTTCGTCATCTATTGTGACGCTTCACGTCAAGGATTAGGCTGTGTTCTAATGCAAGAGCGCAGGGTGATTGCTTATGCTTCCCGTCAAGTGCGTCCTCACGAGGAAAACTACCCGGTTCATGACCTTGAGCTTGCAGCGGTTATCTTTGCATTGAAGCTATGGCGACAGTACCTTCTCGGTAATCGTTGCGAGATCTTCACTGATCATCAGAGTCTGAAGTACCTGTTTACTCAACCAGATCTGAACCTCCGTCAGCAGCGGTGGATGGAAGCTATTGCGGACTACAACTGCGGTATATCTTATACCCCTGGTAAGGCTAATGTAATGGCTGATGCCCTGAGCCGCAAGTCTTATTGCAATAATCACATGGTCTACAAAGCTCAACCCCGCCTTTATGAAGAGCTATGCAAGCTAAACCTTCAACTAGTTCCACAGGGTTCTCTGAATAACCTTGTACTGGAACCAACTCTTCTAAAAGCAATTAAGTCTGCTCAAGCCAAAGATGCTCACGTTGATTTGATGAAAAAGGATCTTGCCTTAGAGAAATCCAGAGATTTCTCACTTGGTGAAGATGGAACCTTATACTTCAGAGATCGCATTGTAGTACCCCGGTTCGAGCTTATGACAGAGAAGGTGATGAAAGAAGCGCATGACACCCCTCTCTCTATTCATCCGGGAAGTACCAAGATGTATCTAGACATCCGTCAGAAGTACTGGTGGTCTAAAATGAAGCAAGACATTGCTCGATATATCGAAGAATGTGACGTTTGCCGTCGCGTCAAAGCAGAACATCAGAAACCGGCTGGACTTCTACAACCGCTTCCGATTCCTGAATGGAAGTGGGATAAGATTCAAATGGACTTCGTCACTGGACTTCCCAAGTCTCAGAAAGGTAACGATGCTATCTTTGTTGTCATCGACCAATTCTCGAAAGTTGCTCACTTTCTGCCAGTCAAGGAGACAATCACTGCTAGTCAATTAGCAAACTTGTATATCTCCAGAATTGTGTCACTCCATGGCATTCCGAAGGAGATCAGTTCAGACCGTGGCAGTTTATTCACTTCAAAGTTCTGGGATAGTTTCCAAGAGGCAATGGGAACTCATATTACCTGGAGCACTGCTTATCATCCCCAATCCCAAGGCCAAGTCGAGCGAGTCAATCAAATTCTTGAAGACATGCTTCGAGCTTGTGTTATTTCTTTTGGCAAGAAGTGGGAAGAATCTCTCCCTTATGCGGAGTTCTCTTATAACAACAGCTATCAAGCCAGCTTGAAGATGGCACCCTTCGAAGTGCTCTATGGACGTAAGTGCCGAACCCCTCTGAATTGGTCAGAAACTGGGGAACGGGCACTCATTGGTCCAGACATTATTCAACAAGCTGAAGAGCAGGTTCGCATTGTCCGGGATAATCTCAAGGCGGCCCAGTCCCGCCAGAAGAGCAACTATGACCGGAAACACTGGGGTTCAACTTATCAACCTGGTGAACAAGCTTATCTGCGTGTCACTCCTTTGAGAGGCACTCATCGGTTCGGAGTCAAGGGCAAGCTAGCTCCGCGCTACATTGGTCCTTTCCGCATTCTGGCCCGTCGTGGACTGGTGGCTTATCAACTGGAGTTGCCACCTCAGTTCTCTCATGTTCATGACGTCTTCCACGTGTCGCAACTTCGTCGATGCTTCAAGGATCCGGAACGTGAAGTGGATCCGGAATTGATTGAAATTCAAGATGATCTCACATACAAGGAGCATCCGATCTGCATTCTTGAAGAAGCTGAACGTCGAACACGCCAGAAGGTTACCAAGTTCCTCAAGGTGCAATGGTCAAATCATTCTAAGGATGAAGCCACTTGGGAACGCGAGGATAACCTCCGTGCTGAATACCCCGACCTGTTCCCTTCTACCTCTTAATTCTCGGGACGAGAATTTCTTTTAGAGGAGGAGAGTTGTAACACCCCCGGTGTAATGATGCTACAGTAACCCCTGGGGTTAAGTTAATTGTTTTGCTAAACATGTGCCTGATCATTTTTGTCTCATACTCTTTCACATTCCAGTTGAATTCAATTTAAAGTTATGAGTGAAATTCAAAATGCTCAGACATGAACACAAAAATGTTCATCATGTGCCAAATAATCCACAACTAATATTGGTGGTGAACCAACATTTTGCAAAGGGTTTAAGTGGCCTAAACTACTTAAAACAGTGACCTAAGCAATAAATTAAATGCCCTTTTTAATTTATAAAATTGGCAACTATTCCAAAAGCCTCCCAACCTTTTTGAGGCAGTGCACTTTAATTCTTTGAGATTGTTTTGGCCAGTGGCATAATTTTGCAAAGTCAATTGTGGCAAAAAGAAAATGCAAAAGCTGCTGGAAAAGAAAAACAAAAAAACAAAGAAAAGGAAAAGCCCCCCCCCTCAACTGGGCCGACTGGCCCAGCTGGCCACCGTGCCCCCCCCATGGGCCTCGGCCCACCTCAACCAGCCGGCCCAGCTCCCCGCACCGCGCCCCCTTCCTGTTCCCCTGGTGCGCGCCGCTACAGGGGCGCCGTCCCCGCCGAACCACCTCGCCGTCGACGAGGAGGATAAGGTCGACCCCTCCCCTCGACGCCTCGACCTCCTCCCCACCTACCTCCACCCACGCCCCGAACCCCCTCGCCCTCTCCGCCTCTCCCTCTCCCACTCCTTCGTTCTGGAGAGGAGGCCGACGCGGTCGCCGCCGTGCCTCGCCCGTCCTCGCGGCCACCGAGACCCGTTCGCCTCGCCGACCTGTCCAGAAGCTCCACCGTCGTTAACTTCCTCGTCCCTGTCCATGAGCGCAAGCCGGGGAGCACCGCAGGTAGCGGATCGAGCCGCCCTCCTTCCACCTCTGCTCGGGCGATCCCCTTCGACTCCGGCGATGTCTCTGCTGCTACTAAGCCTCCAAGGGCCACCGTGCGTGCCGCAAGGTGAGCTCCTCCCCCTCTCCCTTCTCTCACGTAGGCCGCCTCCCTCTCTAGCTCGCTCGCCGCAACCGCCATAGCTCACCGTCGCCCTGCTGCGTCACCGCCGTGGCCACCGCTGCCATGGCCCCCATCTGAGCCCTCCATCGTGCTCCTGGTGTTCCCAGGAGCCCGGCGAGCCCTTCCTCTCGCCCTCTCGTGCCCCCAGCCCCGATCTCGACGATGACCGGAGTCCGGCGTCCGCCTCGCCGCTCGCCGTCGACGTTCCCGACCACCGCAGCCTCTCCCACCACCCCAGATCGCCACCTCGTCATCTTCTTGTTCGAACGGGCCCGGTCGCGCTAGAAACGACGCCCTGTGCGCGTAACCCGACCACCTCCCGAGCGCGCCGCCGTCGTTTTTGGTTGCCGGAGCTGTCTCCGGCGCCGTCGCCGACGTGGCCTGGCAGGTGGGCCATCTGTGCCACTGATGCTGGGCCCCACGGGTCCCTGTTGACTGGTTTGACCAGTCAACATGCTGACTGGGCTTCTCTGTGACACTGACGTGCGGGCCCCACCACGTAATTAGATTAACTAAACCGGTTTTATAAATAAAACTAATTAGTTAACCTAACCAGTCACTGACATGTGGGGCCCAGTAGCTAAATAACCCCAGATTAGTTTGAAATAAACTCTGTTATGTAAGAGAGGCTGACTGGTGGGACCTATTGGTCAGTTTGACCAGTCAGCGGGTCTGTTGACTTGCTGATGTCAGCATGGCGTCATGTTGACGTCATATTCCTTTTCTATTAATTTTAAATAATTCCAGAGTATGTTTAAAACTTAGAAAATTCATATAAACTAATCTGTAACTCGGATGAAAATGTTTTCTATATGAAAGTTGCTCCGAAAAATCCAACGAATTTGAAAATGCGGTCCGTTCAGCTGTCACATGCCTCTAGCATGCTGAACATGGAACATTCCCCTCCAGTCATCTGTGTGACACGGGTCCGGAACCGGGAATACATTCCCGGTTGAATTCCCCCTTCACCTATATCGTGTAGCCATGCGTTAGGTCACACCCAGCACAACATATTGCCATGTTACGCTTTGTGATGCTATGTCTGCTTTATATTTACTGTTTCTTCCCCCTCTTCTCTCCGGTAGACCCCGAGACCGATGCCGCCCCTGTGATCGACTACGTCGACGATGACCCCTCCTTGCTAGAGCAACCAGGCAAGCCCCCCCTTTGATCATCCCGATATCGCCCATTCCATTCTCTCATGCTTGCATTAGATTTTGCTACTGTTATTGTTTGCACCTATTCTGATGCATAGCCTGCTTTTGTACCTACTGTTGTACCTTACCTGCTTATCCTAAACTGCTTAGTATAGGTTGGTTAGAGACCCATCAGTGACCCCCCCCCCCACTTGACTCGACTGCCCCGCTGGATTATCAGAAGACCCGATCAACGGGATCGAAGACCAGGACCCGACACCTCACGTCACATCACGCCCCTTCGTTGCTCGACTCTGCAGTGTTACTATTGAGTGCCAAGGGTGAGACCTCTACAGCACTTCTGATGTTAACCTGTAGTGTAGCTATTCGGTCGTGGTCATCGAGGGTGATTTCCTCCTTAACCACTTCCGATACGGCTCTGTCGTGCAACCCCTCAAGTGTGAACCTCGAGGGTGGATCCTCTTACGTTCACCTTGATGATTACATCGAGTGGAATTCACCGGGGGTGATTCCTCGGGTTTTCCCCTTAATGTTTGGACACACGGATACTTGGACTTTACCACTGTTACTTGGAAAGACGGGTCGACCCTGAGGGGTACCCGCGCGAGCTTAATTGCGAGTGATGTGGAGTCGGGTTGACCTGGAGGGTGCCCGCGAGATAATTACGAGGCGTGGCCGGGCATTCCTAGCCCTTGCCGCAAGTCCTCGAGACGGGGCAACGGGGTCACATCTTTCGTGAGTCTCTGCTTGTTACCGCGCGTTCCTAATCCACTACGATTTGGATATTTGATCCGAGGGGCCTCTGGCCTGATAGCACTAACCATCACGTGGGCATAGTATGGGCGTTCTGCGTCGTATACATCAGCCGAAGCTTAATAGACGTCAGCGACTGAGCGGCGCGCGCCGGGTTGGACTGCGTAAGCGCCTGCCTTGTTGAAGGAGGTAGCTAGGTCTGCTCACCGGCCGCCCTCGCAACGTGCAGGAGTTCCCGGGGAGATGGCCCATGACCCCTGGGGGCATAGGTTTAGTCCGGCGTGCTGGCCTCTCTATTAAGCCTAGGTCGGGTTGCGGCGTATTGTTTGGCCGAGGCCGGGCATGACCCTGGAAAGTGTGTCCGGCCGGAGTTAAGCGAGCGTGGTGGGTAAGTTGGTGCACCCCTGCAGGGAAGAAAACATCTATCGATAGCCTGTCCTACGGTAACGGACACTTGGAGTTGTATCCCGATCGATACAACTAGAACTGGATACTTGTGATGAGAACTGGATGGTGATGAGGATTTGATTGTGATGATAACTGGATAGTATGGCTCTGGGATTTCTTTCTCGCAGGGAGTCGAGAAAGGATCTCCGGCCGAGGTTGATAACACCACTGCTACTTTACTTTATGCTACTCTACTCCCTCCTGTTGCTGCAAGATGGTGGGTTCGAGAAGATGCTAGTCTTCGATAGGACTAGGCCTTCTCTCTATTCTGGCATTTCTGCAGCCCAGTCCACATATACAGCCTTCCTTTGATAATGTTGCATATGTAGTGTAGATCCTTGCTTGCGAGTACTTTGGATGAGTACTCACGGTTGCTTTGCTCCCCCTTTTCCCCCTTTCTTCTTCTTTCCGGCTGATGCAACCAGATGACGGAGCCCAGGAGCCAGATGCCACCGCCGATGCTTACTACTATGTGGAGGACGCCGATGACCAGGAGTAGTTAGGAGGCTCCCAGGCAGGAGGCCTTGCCTTTTCGATCAATGTTGCTTTTGTGCTAGCCTTCTTAAGGCAAACTTGTCTAACTTATGTCTGTACTCAGATATTGTTGCTTCCGCTGACTCTTGTGTTTTCGAGCTTATGTATTCGAGCCCTCGAGGCCCCTGGCTTGTAATATAAAGCTTGTATTATTTTAATTTGTGTCTAGAGTTGTGTTGTGATATCTTCCCGTGAGTCCTTGATCTTGATCGTACACATTTGCGTGTATGATTAGTGTATGATTGAATCGAGGGCGTAACAGTAGATACCGTAACATAATAAATGTGATGCTACTATGTGTCATGCATGGCAATAAATGAGACCACCTATGATACTAATCTAAGATACTATGCACTATAGAGGTAGTAACATAAACTAGTAACATATGCATGTTACTAGTCTAAGTTACTCCCCACTATGACCAGCCTAAAGGGAAACTTGCTAACCCGCATGCATGTGGATGAAACATTTATAATTATGGTGGAAGACAAACGTACCGAAACAATGAGGATGCCATGCAAAAACAGTGCCACGAGTGGTGGCAGCAAACACAAGGCCCTCGTATTGAATTGCATCACAGTACTCATCCGTGTACATAAACTGATTTTTGAGCAATATCCATCCAGCCAAACCACTGAGGACGGCAACAAGCTTGTCGAAGATAGCAACAACTTCATAGTTGTTGTAATTCCAAGAGTGGTTGGGGACTCGAGAAATTGGTATCTTCCATAGAAGACAGTCACCATGATTGTATTTGAACGTGCGTACAATACCGGTGTGCTCAACCTCTGGGCAGTCTGCTGAGATTTTTGGAAGTGGAACCCGGTCACGAGTGTACACATTCACAAGTTCCCACTCGCAGTTGGACCCAATGTAAACAACCCAATCTCCATTTGCGCCTGCCCAAGCCTTGCCCTCAAGCGATGCCATCTTAACATCATACGTATCATTATCAAGCGGCATCAACTTACACAGGGCGAGGCCTCCGTCGTGATGGCGCCAGTCATCAGGGTCACGGCGAAAAAGATAGGGGAGATCAAACCGCTCCTTGACTCTTGGGTTCCTTGTAATGATGTTATTAGTTGAGTCGAGAATGGGCTTGAACGAACCTGCCATGCTACCCGAGGTGATGACGTCACACTGATCAATGAGTTCCTCCACCACGTCATCTTTCAGATCGGGGCGAGAATAACGGGGTCGTTTCCATCCTGTTCCCTCCATGGAGAAGATGATCGAACAATGGCATAAGAAAGGGTGAAGGCTGAAGGAAAATGGAGGAGGGAGAGGAAGAGCGTGCGACAGCAGTTCCAAATCGAGAGGCAAAGGCGAAGAGTCGGTGGACGGTTGCCAGTTTTCCATGGTTCACGAAGGGGCACCCCGGCCTACACGTCGGTTCGTAAATACTCCTACTACTCGCCCTCGTCTCACTAATATGTGGAACGGGACCACATGTCAACGAAACATGGTGTGTAATTTCTCGTGCAAAATGCGATCTGGCCGCGTTGGCCCGAGGTGCCGCATTAGTTATTGACCTTTATTTTTTTAATGGCGTGTCATTCAGTTTTGAAGGACGACTAACTGGTACCGTACGCAGAGAAAATATAAACTACTCTACCACTACTCCACCTCCAGTACTAGTAGTATAAAGAAGATATATAGGTTGGAGCTTCAGCGCTTTCTTGCCAAGGGCTGCCCACTTGATTCTCACACTACCACCCTCTCTCCAGATCTAAAAAGACGGCCCCTCTCTCCCTCCTCACCGGTGGTCACAGATCCGCCGGGGAAGAAAAGGACGTGCAACATTGATGCACTTGTCGTCGGCGAGCAAGGTCACGCACTGACGACAAGGCCATCCTCTCAGACCTAGCACCCGCGCGGGATGGCCTCCGTCCCCAAGCTCGCTGCTGTAGTGTGTGCGGAGGACGACGACCACGAGCGAAGCCACTTCCCGCCGACCCTCAGGTATGCTACCTCTTTTCGAACCATACCCTTGTTCTATTGCCCCATCTGGCACGTCGTTGCATGTGGATCTTTTTCCACTCCACCATCTTCCCAATTTGCTATCCTCTGCTCTACTGGCCATGCAGACGAAAACCATAATTTGCACTACTAAAGGAAACCCTACTTCATGCAGACTAATGCATGTCTGGGTTGAATAAGGAAAGGAAGGGAGACTTACTGTCCAAGAGAGTAGGCATTGAACCCGCAACTAGGTTGAAAAGGGGAAAATCAGTAGCTAAGGAACGAGTCTCGTGTCTCTTGGTTGAAGAAGGGTAGAAAGGCATGACAACGCAATAGAGAATGACCAGGTCGATCGGTTTGTTGTCCTCACATAGGAAAAAGGTGGCTAAAGAGAACAAAAATGGGACGTAATCCACATATGCTGCCTGGATATTTGTTGCTCTGGGCAACCATACCTCCCTCACCACTCTGCGTCCGTGGAGGTACATCGTACTGGTGCGCCCACTGTCCGAATGGGCCTCCCATGCTCTTATTGCCACTTTTTTGCTATTAGTATAACGCCAACAGTCAAGTCAAGCAATGCTATTGCTAAAGTGATGCCACATTTAACTAATGCCGCTCTCAGTCTAATGCCACAGATAAATTTAAGCAGTGCCATTTAATGTCACTGGATCATTTCAGGGTTAGCTGTTGATTGTGGATGTATTAAAGATTTTTCAGCTAAGGCATTCTAATGCTGTTGCACAGCCAGTATACCAACGATGAAACTTGTTACTACCTTCAGATTTTTGCACTGTTAATGCTTATAGATTACATACCTCACTTTCATGAGATAAGTTAATTTTTTTGTACAATGTCACCAAAATGCCAAGGCGCTGATGTCATTTTATTTTGGTTAAACTGCACAGACAATTATGAAGACAAGAGGAAAGGTCAAGAGTGGGCACCTCCTCCTCCGGCTGTTCTCTTGATTCGTTCGATCAAGTTTTTATGTTTGATCGATTATCAAGATTGGGATAGCAATTTTTAAGGTCCCCCCGAGTTCGAAATGATATTTACCTTGGAGGTACATGGTTTGCAATTTTTTATACTGTCATTAGTTAATAATGCTAGTTACCTTCAGACTTCTGTATTTGGTTTAATGCTCATGCACAGCTAGTATACCAATGCTGAAACTTGTTACCTTTACATTTTGTATTGTTAATTCTTATAGAAACCTTCCAGTGCTAGAGTTTATTGAAATCTGTTCAGTAAAACCATTGTACTGTACCCTGTAATAAACTAACTACTCTACTGTTGCACTAGCCACTGGATTAGTGTATATTTGTAGTATTCGAATGGTGTTGCATTAGCGTATGGACATAAATAAAGTGTGGCAAGCTTTCCCAGATATGTGCTCAAGAAAACTACTACCTGTTTTTCTAAATACTAGACGTTTGGGTACTTTAAATTGAACCGCGAAAACGTCTTATATTAAGGAACAGAGGGTGTAGAGTTCACTCAAATTATCCCGGTAAAGCTAGTCACACCTTTGTTAAAATTAATGTTCATTATGTTATCGGAGGAGGTCTGTATGTTTGTCTCTAATGCCTGTCTACTACATACCCGACATCATGATGTAATGTTAAGTCATTTCCTTTTGTACAGTGTCACTAAATTGTCAAGGCGGTGATGGCATTTTATTTTAGTAGAACTGCACAAAATTTGCTTAAAAGAAGAGGAAAGGTCAGGAATGGCTCAGTTTTTCAGAAAAAAACTATGTATGCCTTCCTGACATCAGCCGCTGTTGCTTTATTTATTCCTTCAAACAGGTGGTTAGAAACAGTCTTGCTACCTTTTCCCATTAAGAAATTGGAATGCTTATATTTGTGAGTCTATGCTTCAACTAGTGCCACTTTTATAGTAATCACACTTTCAATATCTATGCAAACAGGGATGCTCGATTTTAGTGGAGCTGCACAAAAAGTCCAACTGGTTCAACATTAGGAGCATGTTTTTTCCAAACCTTTATATCCAATTGGTGGCACTATGAGCTGTTCATTACGAAGGTACATGGTTTGCTACTATCTTGCTACTCTTTTTGTACTGTCATTAGATAGTAATACTAGTGGTTTGCATGTGAATTTATTGGCAGGGTGGACCTACATTGGAGGTGCAGGACAGGATTCAATGATTGGATGCTCAATTTCGGTTGTATCGATTTCACCTCTTCCATCACTGCGAACATGGTGTGGTATATGTTTACTAGCTGCTTGATATTTGTGCAGACAGAGATGTCTGCCCGTTGCTATTTGGCAAACAAACAAAGTGTCCGCAATTTTGGTTGAACTGCACAAGAGAATAGTATAGTCACTGCATGCAGTGCCATTTGAAAATAGACACAAAGATTGGATAGTCACTTCATGGACTGCAGAAAAGTAGTACTGTACTATTTACTGGCCAACACTAGGTGCTTCATTGCTTTGGTCTGATTATACAATGGGCATCATTTTCCCTAAGTTAAAGTTTGTATTCCGAAAATAGTCTCGCGGTGTGATCGAGAGAAGACCAAATCATATTGCAGTGGATGTTCCTCCATCATGTGTTGTTCATTCTCATGGTTCCAGCTGTTGGTGAAACCACTTACATTTGCAAGAGGAATTGTAGACTTCACAAACAAATTTGTCTTTCAGTCTGTACTGAATGTTGGCCAAGAGAAGCATCCATGTTAGTAGGAAGAACATATGTTTTTTCTAGATCTTTGCTTTTGGAGCTACATATTTGTATATGATCTGTGAATCATTGAGATGCATTAACATGTTGATCTTATGTATGGGAATCGTACTAGTTAGTTTTAGTTGCGACGCAAGATGCGAAGTGGCTGATCTTTGCTTTTGGAGCTACATATTTGTATATGATCTGTGAATCATTGAGATGCATTAATAGTTACTTATTTCTGTTTGCTCATTGTTTGCAAGTTACTGATCGATCACTAGCTAGCCTACAAATGCGCTCCTGGCAGTTTTATTTGCGACGCAAGATGCAAAGTGGCAGTTTTTTGAATAAAAATGATTACCTCTGAAGAAACTGACAAGCTACACTATCGATCCTACATGGATAAAAATGCCTACCTCTGAAGAAACTGACAAGCTACACCATCAATCCTACACGGATAAATAGCAGATCACGCATGTAATACCTCCTTTCCAGTTTGCAGGGCTCAATTCAAGAAACGACCTACTCGATCCTACACAAATAAATAACGGATCACGCACGTACTAGTACCTCCTTTCTGGTTTGCAGGGCTTAATTCAAACCTCTCACCAACCAAGGTACTCCCTTCGTCCGGGTTTATTAGTCCCATGAGCAAAACAGCAAGACCAAGGCATGGCAACAATTAACGGCATGTAGAAGTTTAAGCCTAATTAATTCCAGCGATTTAAGTGGCTGCATGCGTGCCCTCGGCTGCGACTCATTGCATGCTGCTTCGCGTACTGCCTGCAAGCGATTCTGAGTGCCTGCATGCAGCCGGCCGTAATTAAGGCAGCTAACTGATGCGAAAAAAGATATGCTTTAATTGTTGCGGGCTTTTTAAATCCGTGAAATCATTATTGACAAGGAGGGAGATGATTCGAGGTGCACTCGTTTGACCGCCATACCGGCGTGCGACCCAGACGGGACGGGACGTCACAGTCATAATTTTAGTTTCCCTAGTTTTCCACGGCAAGCTGGCGCGCTAAGCCATTATGCATTGAATTCTGATGACCGTCGCGCTACTTCCCCCTATAAGTACTGTTTCCCGGCCTTCTCCAGTGCCACCGTGACCCAACTCGCCATATCCTCCTAAGCCCCCACCAGTCTGACGTTGCTCGCCACGTCCGCCATGCCCCCGCCCGTCCGTGGTAGGCGACACCGGAGGCGGTCACCGTCGAAACTAGTGTTCGGTTTTTCACCGGAAGGCAGACGGAGGGAGGAGGCATTCTATCTGTCTTTAGATGGCAATGCGCAAATCGAGGAGTTGTTGGAGTGCGACCGCATGGCGGAGGAGCAGGAGTTGTTGGAGCGCGACCACCTGGCGGAGGAGCAACGTATCGCCGATTTGCGCCGCCAGCGGGACATGGAGCAGCAACGCACCGACGCTCCGAGTCGCGAGCAGAGCACCCGCAACTAGGCCGACTACGTGGAGGCCGGCGCCTGGCAAATAGCCCTGGAGGCTGTCGGGAACGCACGCGTTCGCGACGCTGATTTTTACTACCAGCTCGTCAAGTGGGTTTCCCGCTTGGAAGCCGAAGCTTCGGTGGACCATGCCGGCATGGAAAGGGCCAACGCGCGCGAGCAACGCGCCCTATCGCAACTCTGGCAAGTCCGAGGCGAGGCGCAGGATGCCGGTGCCGGCATTTAGCGTGTACCACCGACATCGTCTAGTTAGCTAAGAGTAAGTTAGTACTTGTCTAGTGGGAGTAGATAGTTAACTTGGCTATGATGGTTGTCAACGTGGAAGTTCAGTACTCTATATGTGGACCAGACCTGTTACTTTGCTCTGAATGTTGAACTTTCCGTTTGAACGTATGGAATGGGCTGTTATTTTTTTAAATGGGTTGTATTTGTCCTCCACGGGTTTAGAGGCTGACTTGTGGGCCTAGCAAGTTGACGCGTACACAATCAGGAGATGGTTGTACATGGAGAGGATGACAGCAGGGACCCGCCAAGGTCATGGCAGTACGCAAGCAAGTGCCTCCTTATTTCAAGCCAATAAAAAAAGGCTCCTCCTAGTGGATTTCTGACATCTGGGTCCCATGCCATTGTCAACGTAGTCAATAAATGAGAGAATTGCACAACGAGCGGCTGACACCAGGGACCCAGCAGCTCGCCGAGTTATTTTTGTTTTGGGTTAATTTGATAAATGCCTCCAAGAAATTCCACTGCAATTTCCAAACTTTGAAAAATGCCATTTCATGCCATTTCTAGTGGCATTTTTTGAAGTCTGGAGTGGCGTTTTTCAAAGTTTGCAAACTGCAGTGGCGTTTTTCAAAGTTTGCAAAAATTGCAGTGGCATTTTCCAAAGTTTGGAAATTGCAGTGGCATTTTTATGAATCTCCATAATTGGAGTGACATTTATCTAATTTGTTTTTGAGACGGAAGCAGGGTGTCAACTGGGCTGTGCGGGACACTCTGGCCTGTCTAGACAACCTTTTCTTTTATGTTTACCATAGACCGGCCCAGTAGTTTTTTTTTTTGAAAATGGCTAGCCCAATTTTTTTGTGATTTGTCAAGTAAGTCACTTTATCAGGCCTGTTGGGCTAGACGAGGAGAGCTTCATTCGGCTGGCTGAGAAAATGGCCTATCAGTAATGAGAAATGGGTTGTACATTTTTAAAACACATCAAACCGACAATTAGTTTCAAATATCTTTTTTTTTAATTTCAAGATTTTAAATTGCATTGATTTTTATGCGTGGACAATTTATTGGATTTTATATTGATATACATTTATTTTTAAAACCAGTCTGAATGTGACTCGAAATTTCAGGATTAAAAACAGTTCAGACCGCATCGACATATGCAAAATTTCGTATAATTTTTTAACCGTGGCCACAATATGGGCTGTAATGCTAGCAAAAAGAATATGGGCTCCAAAAAACCCGTAAGAATTAGCAAATGGGCTGTAAACTATTTTAAATAATGGCAGATGGGTTGTATGCTGTTTTCCATAGATTTGAGGCTTTCCACAGATGGCCTGTATACTGTTGGATGTCCATCCAACGACCGTCGTGCTTCTTCAATCTCTACTCTTCCTGCTCCAGCTGCTCAAACAAGCGCCGGCAGGACTACCTGCTAACTCCTCCCCGCAGTCGGCTGTGCTTCCGCGCAGGCCTCACCGCCCCATCGTACTCCCATCGCTGGCCTAGCTATCCCTCTACTCACCCTCAGTCCCACACATGCTGTTATTCTCCGGCGACGACAGACGAACCAGTAAACCCTCGTACGCCTCCGCATGGGAAACAACTGCCGAGTATTCCCTGGCTCCGTGTCGTTCCCTTCCTAGGCCTCGCCGTCATCCACTTCCCTAGTGCTCTCGGCGCGGCCTGGTCAACGTGGTCAATGAACGACATCCATTGGAAGTGGAGTGTACGTGGAGAGGCTGACAGCTGGGTCCACGGCCACACGCAAGGAAATGCCTCCTTATTACGCGCAAAATAATGATTCCTCCACCTGACACCTGGGACCCACAGAAAGGGCCTCTGTATTTCGTGAAAAAACGTTACCGCCGCTGACAGCTCGGATCCACCAGCTATATCTTCGCACGCATGGAAGTGCCTCCTTATTACGCCCAAAAAAAGAATACTCCCCCTGCTAGCTGGGACCCAGTATAGTGGGCCTACTAAGTTGACGGGGACAAAGGGCTTTGTCAACTTAGTCAATATGCACGATTCTAGCTCGACTGACCGTACGATGTCCATCTAACGGCCGCAGTGCTTCTTCAACCTCTGGTCTTCTTGCTCCAGCCGCCCAAAGAAGCGCTGGTCGTGCCGCCTGCTCCTGCCTCCCGTGGCCGGCTGTGCTGCCACGAAGGCCTCACCGCCCCCATACTACTCCCACCGCTGGCCAGGCCATCCATCCACTCCACTCACCCACACCCCCTGTTATTCTGGGACGACGGCAGCGCAGCCCAACCAGTGAACCCTCGTACTCATCTCCGCATGGGCATCCACTGCCGCGTCTTCCCTGGCTCCGCGTCGTCTCCTTCCTAGGCCTCGCTGTCGTCCACCGCCGTGGTGATCTTGGCGCGGCGTGGTCAATGTGGTCAATGACCGAATTCCATTGGAAGAATACTGTACATGGAGAGGCTGACAGCTGGGTCCACGGCAGCCGCAAGGAAGTGCCTCCTTATTACGCGGAAAATAATTATTCCTCCACCTGACAGCACGGACCCACTGAACGGGCCACTAGTATTTCGCGAAAAAAACGTTTGCCCCTGACTGTTGGGACCCACCCGACGGGCCACCGTATTTCGTGAAAAAAACGTTCCCCTTGCTGTCAGCTCGGACCCACTGAAAGTGCCTCCTTATTACGCGCAAAAAATGAATATTCCCCTGCTAGCTGGGACCCACCTTGGTGGGAGGCTGACTTGTGGGCCTACTAAAGTTGACGGGGACGGAGGGCTTTGTCAACTTAGTCAATAGAAACGATTCTAGCTCCAGTGACCGTACGATGTCCATCCAACGGCCGTAGTGCTTCTTCAACCTCTGGTCTTCTTGCTCTAGCCGCCCAAAGCAGCGCTGATCGTGCCACATGCTCCTGCCTCCCGTTGCCGGATGTGCTGTCGCGGAGGCCTCACCGCCCCCTACTATTCTCCCCGCTGGCCAGGCCCTGCGGCGACGGCAGCCTCACACCGCAGCCGAACCAGTGAACCCTCGTACTCCTCTCGGCGCGGGCTTCCACTGCCGCGTCTTCCCTGACTCCCCGTCGTCCCCTTCCTAGGCCTCGCCGTCGTCCACCGCCCTGGTGCTCTCGGTGCGGCATGGTCAACATGGTCAAGGAACGACTTCCATCGGACGTGGACTGTATGTGGAGAAGCTGACAGCTGGGTCCACGGCCGCAGCAAGGAAGTGCCTCCTTATTACGCGGAAAATAATTTTTCCTCCACCTGACAGCGGGGACCCACCGAACAGGCCACCATATTTCGTGAAAAAATGTTCCCCCCCTGACTGCTGGGACCCACCAGCTACACCTTCGCATGCAAGGAAGTGCGTCCGGGCAAAAAAAATGATTCGCCCCTCTGACTGCTGGGACCCACCAGCTACATTTTCGCACGCAAGGAAGTGCCTGACAGTTGGGACCCACCTGGTCGAAGCATATGTAGCGTTGTCATTCTGGTCGCGAACATGTACGTACATACTGGTCGTTGTAGAGGCGCGCACGTGTCATAATAGAGGCGCGCACGTAGCATGTACACGTATGTAGAGCGGCCAGGGTGCAAGAAATAAAATATGGCCACGTATGTGTACATACGGGCGGGGTCTCGAACGCCTACTCGCACATACGTACATGCCTGGGTCGAAACGGAGAAACAACGTCGTCGTCGTGTTCATGGGGAGCCAACCGGCTGGGTCAGAACGGAATGCGTGGTCATGTTCATTGGGAGGGCTTGGACGGAACAGGCGATGGAAACGAGGCCTGGCGTAGCGCACAACGGAGGAAACGAACCTCCTACGGTCGAAACGGGGGTCCTATTGATCAGGAGGGGTGTGGCGTACCGCAAAATGGAGGAAATGGACCTCCTACGGTTGAAAAGGGGGTCCTGTTAATCGGGAGGGGTGTGGCGTACCGCAAAACGGACGAAACGGACCTCCTACGGTCGAAACGGGGGTCCTTTTGATCGGGAGGGGTGTGGCGTACCGCAAAATGGAGGAAACGGACCTGCTACGATCGAAACAGGGGTCCTGTTGATCGGGAGGGGTGTGACGTACCGCAAAACGGACGAAACGGACTTGTATTGGAGCGCTACGGTCGAAACGGGGGTCATGTTCATCGGGAGGGGTGTGGCGTACCACAAAACGGGACTCCACGGGATACTGTTCATCTCCACCGTCGACCTCCTCCAGCCTCCACGGGCTACCGTCGACCTCCTCCAGCCTCCACGGGCTACCGTCGACCTCCTCCAGCCTCCACGGGCTCCTGTTCATCCAGCCTCCACCGCGCGCTACTCCATTGGCTACTGTTCAACCACCCCTCCACGGGCATCCCTCCACCGTCTACTGTTCATCCAGCCCTCCACACCACGGGGTCCTGTTCAAACACCCCTCCACGGCCACCCCTCCACCGTCTACTGTTCATCCAGCCCTCCACACCACGGGGTCCTATTCATCCAGAGGCAACGCCACCGCTCACTGTTCATCCAACCCCCTCCCCCCGCAACGCTCACTGTTCATCCAATCGATCGGCTTCAGTTAGCAGCAGTAGCAAAGGAATTGCTCCATCGGGTTCAGTTAACAACCATCGATCGATCGCTCGGGTTCAGTAACGCATAACCTGCAGTGCAATCGCTCGGGTTCAGTTAGAGCCCAATGCCTCGCTCAGGTTTAGTTAGAGCCAACGCCTCGCACGTGTACGAGAGAAACGCGCATTGCTCGGCCCCGACCTCCCACCGTAACCGGCAACTCCCCGAAATTTTCCTCCCCCTCGCTTCTACCACGGTTTTTTCCGTCATGGACGGCCCAAAGAATGTCATGCAGCTGCGTCTCCGGCCCGCCCAGGATGAAAAGCCCATTTTCTGTCATGATTTTTTTCATAGAAGTAGGAGCCCACCACATCTATGATGATACCGGGTTTTGTCACAATTATCGTCATAGAAGTGTCATATGTATGACAGAAAAAAATTCATTCGGCCCAAAATGTCAGGGATGTGTCTTTTTTTTGTAGTGTGTAGCGTAAGTATTTCCCTCAGTTTTTGAGAACCAAGGTATCAATCCAGTAGGAGGCTCCTCAAAAGTCCCACGCACCTACACAAACAAACTGAGAACTCGCAACCAACGCAATAAAGGTGTTGTCAATCCCTTCACGGCCACTTGCGAAAGTGAGATCTAATAAAGATAGTATGATAAGATAAATATATTTTTGGTATTTTATAATATAGATGCAAAAAGTAAAGATGCAAATAAAAGTAGATTGAAAGCAAATATGATAAGAGATAGACCCTGGGGCCATAGGTTTCACTAGAGGTTTCTCTCAAGATAGCATAAGTATTACGGTGGGTGAACAAATTACTATCGAGCAATTGATAGAAAAGCGCATAGTTATGAGATTATCTAGGCATGATCATGTATATAGGCATCACGTCCATAACAAGTAGACCGACTCCTGCCTGCATATACTACTATTACTCCACACATCAACCGCTATCCAGCATGCATCTAGAGTATTAAGTTCATAAGAACAAAGTAACGCATTAAGCAAGATGACATGATGTAGAGGGATAAACTCATGCAATATGATATAAACCCCATCTTGTTATCCTCGATGGCAACAATACAATACATGCCTTGCAACCCTTTCTGTCACTGGGTAAGGACACCGCAAGATTGAAGCCAAAGCTAAGCACTTCTCCCGTGGCAAGAAAGACCAATCTAGTAGGCCAAACCAAACTAATAATTCGAAGAGACTTGCAAAGATAACTCAATCATACATAAAAGAATTCAGAGAAGATTCAAATATTATTCATAGATAAACTTGATCATAAACCCACAATTCATCAGATCTCGACAAACACACCGCAAAAAGAGTTTACATCGAATAGATCTCCACAAGAGAGGGGAAGAACATTGTATTGAGATCCAAAAAGAGAGAAGAAGCCATCTAGCTAATACCCGTAGGTCTGTGGTAAACTACTCAGAACTCATCAGAAGGCCAAGGATGTTGACGTAGAAGCCCTCCGTGGTCGATTCCCCCTCCGGTAGAGTGCCGGTGAAGGCTCCAAGATGGGATCTCGTGGATACAGAAGGTTACGGTGGTGGAAATTGTGTTTCGTGGTGCCCCTGGATGTTTTCGGGGTACGTAGGTATATATAGGAGGAAGAAGTACGCCAGTGGCCGCCTGAGGGGCCCACGAGACAAGGGGGCGCGCCCTACAGGGGGGCTCCTATCTCGTGGAGCCCTCGGCTGCTTCTTGACTTGCACCCCAAGATCTCCGGATCACGTTCATTCCAAAAATCACGCTCCCGAAGGTTTCATTCCGTTTGGACTCCGTTTGATATTCCTTTTCTTCAAAATACTGAAATAGGCAAAAAACAGCAATACGGGCTGGGCCTCCGGTTAGTAGGTTAGTCCCAAAAATGATATAAATGTGTAAAATAAAGCCCATAAACATTCAAAAGGGGTAATATAATAGCATGGAACAATCAAAAATTATAGATACGTTGGAGACGTATCATACACCTTGGTATGCTGACTATGCTAAATATATTGTTGCTAAATACATACCACCTAGCTTCACATACCAACAAAGGAAAAAATTCTTCTATGATTTAAGACATTACTTTTGAGATGACCCACAACTTTATAAAGAAGGAGTAGATGGTATTTTATTAGACGTTGTGTACCTGAGCATGAACATGAACAAATTCTATGGAAATATCACTTTGAATCTTATGGAGGACATCACGCGGGAGACAGAATCGCTCATAAGGTATTGCAATCTGGTTTTTATTGGCCTACTCTCTTCAAGGATGCCCGTAAGTTTGTCTCATCATGTGATGAATGCCAAAGAATAGGTAATATCGATAAGCGTCAAGAAATGCCTATGAATTATTCACTAGTTGTTGAACCATTTGATGTTTGGGGATTTGACTTCATGGAACCTTTTCCTTCCTCTAATGGGTATACACATATTTTGGTTGCTGTTGATTATGTTACTAAATGGGTAGAAGCTATTCCAACCAGTAGTGCTGATCATAGCACCTCTATTAAAAATGCTTAAGGAAATTATTTTCCCAAGGTTTGGAGTCCCTAGACATTTAATGACTGATGGTGGTTCACACTTTATTCATGGTGCTTTCCATAAAATGCTTGCTAAGTATGATGTTAACCATAGAATTGTGTCACCTTATCATCCTCAGTCTAGTGGTCAAGTTGAACTTAGCAATAGAGAAATAAAATTAATCTTACAAAAGACTGTCAATAGGTCTGGGAAGAATTGGTCTAAGAAATTAGATGATGCACTTTGGGCTTATAGAACAGCTTATAAAAATCCTATGGGTATGTCTCCATATAAAATGGTTTATGGAAAAGCTCGTCATTTGCCTCTTGAGTTAGAACACAAAGCATTTTGGGTAATAAAAGAACTCAATTATGACTTTAAACTTGCTGCGGAAAAGAGGTTATTTGATATTAGCTCTTTAGATGAATGGAGAACCCAGGCTTATGAAAATGCTAAGTTATTCAAAGAAAAAGTTAAAAGATGGCATGACAAGAGAATCCAAAAGTGTGAGTTCAAAGTAGGAGAATATGTTCTTTTGTACAACTCTCGTTTTAGATTCTTTGCAGGAAAACTCCTCTCCAAATGGGAAGGACTGTCGTGGAATTGTCACAGCAGATGTCCTAGTGAAAGGACTTAGTCATGGAGCCATCGCAACTAGGAAGCTTAAAGGGGTTAATTGGGACAAAGGACACGAGGTTTATACTGGTTCGGCCCCTTACGGTGAAGGTAAAAGCCTACGATCCAGTTTTGAGTGGTATTGCTTATGTCTCGATAACCAGGGAGTGAATCACTTGACCTAGCTCTCGAGTTGATGTTACTTGTCCTGAACTGCCTCCGGGTCGTCCCTTTATATACAGAGGTCATGCCCTGGGGCTCACAGAGTCCCAGCCGGCTCATAAACAGTGTCCGGCTCGGTCTCTTAACTATTCTTGCCTTACAATACAAGTCACACATACATGGCGGTTTATCACTACGTGCCTTAAGTCGCCTCTGGGCCTTGGGCCCTTAAGTAAATCGCCATCTATATTCTGGGTCTTGGGCTTCAAGAATATTTGCAAGTATAACCCGGCCCCTCCTGGGCGGGTTATACCAATAGTTATATCCCCAACATTAGGCCCCAGATTGATTTGAACTGGTTCATGTCAATCTTCGACACTTAAGGAAAAATCTTCTGCCCTTATGAAATTTTTGTAACCCGCCATGACATCATCCTCTGGATTTGTGGTAACCCGCCATGACGTTACCTGTCATAAAAGCACGTTTTACCCAATGCATCCCAACGGATCTTTGTCTTGATGACCATCACAAAAATCGAGGCGTCCTTATAGTTTGATAACTCATATTTTCGGCCTCCTCATTTTTCGCGCTCTTTTAGTGGCCCTTCCTTATAAATAGACCCGACTAGGTCTTCCTCATTCTTCCCTTTCCGCATCTTCTTCCTCTCGCCCCCGTCTGTCACTAGAGCTCCGCCGCTGCCGCAGCAGGGAATCTCGTCTCCGTTGACCTAGGCCGCTGCATCGACCTAAACTTGACCAGAAAATAGCAGCGCCCCTCCGCAGCAGATCCATCGCAGTAAGTTTTCCCCTTTCCGCACCATAGATCCATGCTAAGGTTAGCGAGTTCATCTCTACAGTTCCCTATTCATTCTAGTTCTTTGCATTTGCTTCTGCCATGGTTTCTTTGATCCAACAGTAGCGTAGATCTCATACGGTAGCTACTCTGCATCCATTTTAGGCGCTAGCAGATCTTCTTTCTTTGTAAAGAATCCTCAGTAGAACGTATGAACTTCTCTGTACTATGTTTTTAGGTCTAGAAATTTTTCTTTTCTGAATGTCTGTTTGATCCAAAATAATAGCTGTAGTTTGTGAAATCTGTTTATTCAACACTTAGGCAAAAATCTTCACTTGTTAGATTCATCTAGCCATGGCGACTCTGATCACCGGTTTAAATAGAGGCAATGCTCAATTGATAACTTGAACCATCCTTGGCGGTTTAAATAGTCCTGACGTCTTATAGAGCATATGGCGGCTTAAATAACCTTGACACAATTATCCTTATACCATTAGGCCCCTTTGTAAGCCGCCATCTTGACTATGCGCTGTAATATTTTCCTGCCCGGATTAAATTTGAACCGGTACTTTTTTCTCCGTCTTAGGCTTTTCAATCATAATGGCACCAAAGGCACCCACCTCCTATAGCTGGGTTAAATCCATTACCACAGACAGTACTCTTGACGATTTTGTGAAGACCGGCTATCTGCCGAAGAAAGAAGTCATGACTTATCGTGCTCCTAACCCAGAGGAGGAATTTCCTCAGCCCAAAGAAGGAGAAGTTGTTGTTTTCACGGATCACATGAACCGGGGTTTCACTCCACCTGGCTCAAAATTCTTCAGAGACGTGTTGCATTTCTTTGATCTTCACCCACAAGACATCGGACCCAATTCCGTGTCTAATATCTGCAACTTCCAAGTATTCAGTGAAGTATACCTCGGAGAAGAACCCAACTTGCTGCTCTTCAAAGAGCTATTTTACTTGAACCGCCAGAATGAGTGCGCTAGCGGTCACAGCTTAGAGCTTGGCGGTGTCTCAATCCAGCGCCGTAGGGACGTGATCTTTCCTTACGCCAACCCGTCGAGCCCCCCCAAAGATTGGAATATGACGTGGTTTTACTGCCAAGACACCTCTCCGGCTGGTGAAAACCCTCTGCCCGGCTTTCGTGCTCTTCGTCTTGGGCCCAACCATCATTTGCCTAACAAGATTACAGCCGCCGAACGCAAATCACTCGCCCCCACTTTGGCCAAGATCAAAGCTCTTCTGGGAAACGGGTTAACAGGCATCGACGTGGTCCGGGTTTGGCTCGCCTGGTGGGTCATTCCATTGAGCCGCCACCCCGGCTTGATGTGCGATTATACGGGCGCAAAGGATGACCCTCCGCGACACAACCCTGATGACTTTCCTGAAGATGTCATCGATGATATGACCAAGTCTCTTTTGAACGAGAGCCGGGCAGATTGTGGTAAGGTGGGCTTAGCCCCCTTCTGTAAAGCTAACCCGGCTCCAAAGGTAAGTCGCCCATATGAAATAATTACCTTGATTTTTTGATGTTTCACCCATACTCATACATATGTTAATCTTTGCAGGCGGGTGATAAATTCTAGAAGGTCAAATATGACCATGAGGCTGCCAAGAAAGCCAGGAAGGAGAAGAAAGCCGCCAGAAAAGAGGCTGCCAAAAAGAAGGGCAAAAAGGCCACCGCTTCTGACCTGCTTCGGCTAGCAGACTCTTCTGAGTCGGAGGTAGCCCTTGATTCCCTTGGCTCATTTTTTAACCATCTTATTGACACTGATTATTAGCAGGAGGACACAGGAGCAAGCCGTAACAAGACTGATGAGGTAACTATCTTTTCCTCCAACTCCGAGCCTTTGCCAAGACGGAAAATCCGCAGAGTGACCCGGAAAGTAAGGTTTTCTCATCCTTTAGCTCATCACGATCCTCAATTTCTTTTGAAGCGGCAGATTCATGAGAGCCGGAGGCAGACCCGGACCAGCAAGGATGCAGAGCTCTCCTCCGGCTTACCAAACACCCCAAAGAAGCGCTGGAATGAGGTCACCTCTGATTTAAATTCTCTTTATCCTTTGGCGGGTCTTACTCGCCAACCTCTCAATTCTTCTGACTCGGATTATCAGGAAACTTCCCCTTCCTCCAGCGACTCAATGCAGTCCAACCTGCCGGCTTTCAAGACTGCACCAGGGTATAATAATCTTCTTATCTTGTATTTACTTTAATCCCTTGCATCTGTACTAACATTTTATTTTGACACAGTGGACAAGCCAAGCCCAGCAAATGGGTTAGGAAGAACAAGCCAGCTGAAGACACGGTCGTGACTGAGCCGGTTCTTGAAATAGCTGTACCGGACTCGTCAACTCATGAGCCGCCATCTGAGCCAGTTCAAGATATACCAACTTCCGCTGCTGATGAGCCAGAAAATCCGGAAATTCCTAGCCCGGCCAGGACAGATGACCCGCAAAACACTGACATTGAGATCACCAGAACCGGCTTTGTTGAGCCGGGAAGGCCAACTATGCTGGCCAAGTGTCCCGCCAAAGAAGAACTTCTGGAACACTGCCGGGTCAAGCTGGATGTTGCAAACTATGCTCATATGAGTATTGGAGACATCTTTTCTGGCTACATGAACCAAGTGCACAGCAGCCGGAGCCTTGAGATTGACATGGTGAAGCAAATGTACCAAAAATTCGAGGCATAACCCTTTCTCTCTTTATTCATTAATCTGTACTATGCCAGCCCCCAAGTCTATTGCGTATGATGCTTATGATGTAGACTTAGAAATAAATTTAGTGACATTAGTAACATAGATGAATAAGACATACAAGAAGTCCGGCTTACTCTGTAGTCCCCAAGGGGCGGCTTAACCAACATGGTTAAACCGGTCCTTAAAATGGTTATATAAAAAATGTACTTACAAAGCTCTGAACCACAATATGCATTATCCCCCAAGTGCCAAGTATTATTGTTTGCAAAAGTGCTTGGGACTTACTGTTATGAACCGCCGTGCTATGAACCACCGCTGAAAGTAAAATTCTTTGGCATACATTAGCCCCCAAGTGCCAAGCATTGTTGTTGGCAAAAGGCTTGGGACTTTAATACTGCATAAAAATTGGCTTGACTTTGACCCTGTATTTATATAGGCCGCCACAAGTCAACTCGAAACTGAGGTGACTGATCTGCCACCTTGAGGCCCAAGAAACAGAGATCCAAAAAGCCGTTACCAAGTTCAAATTCAGTATTTCCGAACAAGAAAAACTGAAGAAATAATTTTAAATGAAAAGAAGTCCTGGGCTGATGAAAGAACAACTTTAATTAACCGAGCTGAGAAGGCAGAGGCGTCTCTAGAAGAAGCAACCGGTAAATTAACCGGCTTAAAGCGCCAAGTCTCTCAAATGGTCTCGACAATCTTTGGTAAGTCGCCCTGCAAGCGTTTAAACATTTGAACCTTTCAGATGATCCTATAATTGGAATTGACTCACCTGATCATGTTTATACAGGCCCCAGAAGCTCCAATTTGAACCAAGATATGCTGATCAAGCTGAAGGCAGTTTACATCTTGGTGGAGCAATTATATACCGGGTCTCAACGTGCATTAGCCACGGTGGCCTTGTCAAATGAAGTGCCTACCCTCCTGGTAGAGGCCTTGAAGAAGCTTTCCGTGCTGCCCCAACGGTTCAATGAACTGAGGCGGTCAGCTGCAAGAGCTGGAGCGATAAATGCTTTAAGCCGGGCCAAGGCTTGGCTACCAGAGTTAGACCCGGCCGACATTGCCACTGGCTATCCAAGATTGAAGGAAGATGGCACTCCTTTTGAAGAAGCATACTTTACCGCTTGCGTAAAGGAGATACGCACCATGGCTACACTGATAGCGAACGAAGTGGATCTTACCAAGTACCAGGCGGGTTATGATGAAGAGAATCGGAGAATTCCGACGCCTCATTATGAAGTGACCAGTCTGACCCCCCCACTCCGTAAGCACACCTTCGCCCCTGAAGTTGACCCGGTCGGTCTAGTTGATGATGAAGCCAAATTTGAAGCTTTGAACAACATTGACTGGTCATCGTCAACCTTCCAGGAAAGGTAACAGGGTGAAGATGCGGAGAGGGCTAACCCGGACGCTTCAGGCCAATCATGAAGGCTAACCTGCCATGGCGGCTCACACCTGTGACGTGCTGAAAAAACAATGTGAATCATCTGGACTCAAGTTGTCATGTAATAGAGTATAAATAACTTTGCTTTGGCCATGCCATCGTGCACATTTTATTGCTTCATTTCATTAAGCTGCCGTGTTATATTCACCCGTGTTTACTTTTCATCTGCTTTTTGTATGCTTGACCAAACCTTTTTAACTGTCCTGCACATGAAAACAGATCACAAGGTCCCTTGGCGGCTTACCGCCAGGCGGGTCATAATAACTTAAAAAGAGTCACACATAAGGCTATTGCAACATATAATGTTTAAAACACAACTATAATCGTACACCTGCAACCTTTAACTTTGCACCGCCGGCTCATATGACCCGGTCAGTAAGGGCGATAACCCAATCTTTGGACATTAATATTTCCAAAGGTATAATGATGCTCATATATTGGCGACTTATCAACCAAAATTAAACCGGGTTAAAATTAACCATACTTATACTTGTAAACCTCAAAAAAGTCTCAAGTCAAACAAAAGGATGCTTCCAAAAAACATAAACCAAATATAAAAAATGCAAGGCTACTAATTCGAATATGATCAGTAAACCGTTCCAGAGGGGTTAAGCTAGGATTCGAATACGATCATGTAGCCCCCAGTGGCTTTGGCGTTGCGCCGATCAAGAGGGTACCGATAGCTGTGTTCTCTTTGGTTCGAATATGACCTATGTTGAACAGGAAGCCCCCTAATGACCTTGAGAGTTTTTTAACGACTCTGATTCGAATACGATCAAAGTCGGTTCCCAAAAGGGGTTAAGCGATGATTCGAATACGATCAAAGAAGCCCCCTAGTGAGCTCGGCAGTGTGCCAATCAAAAGGGTACGGATAACTGTGTTCTCTTTGGTTCGAATACGACCTATGTTTGAACAGGAAGCCCCCTAGTGATCATAAAATTTTAACGGCCAGATTCGAATATGATCGTAAGCCGGATCAAGCGGGTTAAGCCGAATCGAATACGATCAGCCCCCAAGTGATCATGTGAAATAACAATGATAACAATGATGACATATTTACCTTTGAGGAAAAAAGGACAGAGGTCCTACTTTATTATTTAACATAATATATACATTTTCAAAATATGTACATCATGAGAGCCGGTGGCTCAAGTGTAGTAAGGCCGAAGATGAGAGATATTCCATGGCCGGCGGGTCTCCTCCTCCGACTTACGTGAGTCTTTGTGCTCTCGAACATCAATAAGGTAGTATGACTCGTTATTCAAGTTCTTGCTGACCACAAAGGGCCCTTCCCAAGGTTGGGATAACTTGTGCGCATCAGTTTGACCCTGGATGAGCCGGAGCACCAAATCACCTTCCTGGAAGGCTATGGACTTAATCCGGCGGTTGTGATAGCGGCACAAGTCCTGTTGGTAAATTGCTGAATGAGCTGCTGCCAAGTCCTGCTGTTCATCTCACAGGTCAAGAGCATCCTGACGCGCCTATTCATTGTCTGCCTCCACATAAGCTGCCATGCGAGGCGAGTCATGACGAATGTCACTAGGGAGAACCGCCTCAGCTCCGTAGACCATGAAGAAAGGCGTATAACCCGTAGATCTGTTGGGAGTAGTGTTGATGCTCCATAACACAGAGGGTAACTCCTCAACCCAAAAACCCGGCGTCCGCTGTAGGGGAACCAAAAGCCGGGGCTTGATGCCTTTCAAGATCTCCTGATTGGCTCTCTCGGCTTGACCATTGGATTGGGGGTGAGCCACTGATGAAACATCAAGCCGAATATGCTCACGTTGACAAAATTCTTCCATGGCACCTTTAGACAGATTAGTGCCATTGTCAGTTATAATGCTGTGTGGAAAGCCGAAGCAAAATATCACCTTCTTCATGAACTGAACTGCCGTAGCTGCATCACATTTACTGACTGGCTCTGCCTCAACCCACTTTATAAATTTATCAACTGCCACCAAGAGGTGGGTCTTTTTTATCTTTGGACCTTTTGAAAGGCCCAACCATGTCAAGCCCCCATACTGCAAACGGCCAAGTAATTGGAATCATCCTCAATTCTTGAGCCGGCACATGAGCCCATCTTGATAACTTCTGACAGCCGTCACATTTACTGACAGGTCCTCCGCATCAGCATGAGCCGTCAGCCAATAGAATCCATGGCGGAAAGCCTTGGCCACAAGTGATTTCGACCCGGCATGATGACCACAATCCCCTTCGTGAATCTCACATAGAATTTCTTGGCCTTCTTTAGGGGAGACGCAACCTGAAACGCCCCTGTAACACTGCGATGATGCAACTCGCCAATGACAATCGTCATTGACTTAGACCGCCGGGTTATCTGCCTGGCCAAGGTTTCATCCTCAGGCAACTCGCCCTGGGTCATATAAGCCAAATATGGCACTGTCCAATCTGGAATGACATGAAGAGCCGCCACCAATTGTGCTTCCAGCTCAGGAACAGCCAAGTCCTCCTCTGTAGGTAACTTGATAGAAGGGTTATGCAGAATATCCAAGAAAGTATTAGGAGGCACCGGCTTACGCTAAGAGCCCAGCCGGCTTAAAGCATCAGCCGCCTTGTTCTTTCTGCGGTCAATGTGCTCCACTTGGTAACCCTTGAAGTGTCCAGCAATGGCGTCGACTTCACGGCGATAAGCCGCCATGAGAGGATCCTTGGAATCCCACTTGCCTGACCTGCTGAGCCACCAAATTCGAGTCGCCGAAACACCTTACCTGACTTAAGCTCATCTCCTTAGCCATCCGAAGACCATGGAGTAAGGCTTCATACTCAGCTGCATTGTTGGTACAGGGAAACATCAACCGTAGCACATAACAAAATTTGTCACCTTGAGGGGAAGATAAAACGACTCCAGCCCCCGAGCCCTCCAATTGCCTGGACCCGTCAAAATGAATAGTCCAATATGTGTTGTCCGGCTTTTCTTAAAGCATCTGCAGCTTTGTCCAATCGTTGATGAAATCCACTAGTGCTTGAGATTTGATAGCAGTGTGTGGCACATACTTTAAACCATGAGGCCCAAGTTCAATGGCCCACTTGGCGACTCATCCCGTCGCTTCTCTGTTCTGAATTATATCTCCTAAAGGAGCATAACTAACCACGGTGATGGGGTGGCCTAGGAAATAGTGCTTAAGCTTCCGGCTTGCCATGAACACCCCATAAATGAGCTTGTGCCAATGGGGATACCGTTGCTTGGACTCGATAAGTACCTCACTGATGTAGCAAACCGGCCACTGAACCGGATGCTCCGTGCCAGCCTCCTTGCGCTCCACCACGGTGTCCATGCTAACAGCGCGTGTATTAGCAGCCACATATAACAATAAAGGCTCCTTATCAATGGGAGCAGCAAGAACCGGCAGCTCAGCCAACTGTCTCTTCAAATCTTCGAAGGCAGCGTTGGCAGCATCACTCCAGACAAAATCATCTGTCTTCTTCATGATCTGATACAGTGGTATGGCCTTTTCACCTAACTGGCTTATGAACCGGCTTAAAGCAGCGATACGACCTGCCAAATGCTGAACATCATTGATACACGCCGACTTAGCCAGAGAGGTGATGGCCTTGATCTTCTCCGGGTTAGCCTCGATGCCCCTGTTCGAAACCAGAAAATCCAAAAGCTTGCGTGCAGGCATGCCAAAAACACACTTGGCCGGGTTAAGCATCATCTTGTAGACCCGAATATTGTCAAAGGTTTCCTTCAGATCATCTATCAAGGTCTCCTTCTCTCTGGATTTTACCACAATGTCGTCTACATAAGCATGAACATTGTGCCCAATTTGACTGTGAAGACAATTCTGCACACACCGCTGGTAAGTCGCCTGGGCACTCTAAAGCCCGAAAGGCATAGATACATAGCAGAAGGCTCCAAATGGAGTAATGAACACCGTCTTCTCCTAGTCCTTAACTGCCATCTTGATCTGATGATAACTAGAGTAAGCATCCAAAAAGCTCAAACGCTTGCAACCCGCCGTAGCATCAATGATTTGATCAATACGAGGGAGAGCAAAGGGATCGGCTGGACAAGTCTTGTTTAAATCCATGTAATCCACACACATACGCCAAGTGCCATTTTTCTTAAGCACAAGCACCGGGTTAGCCAATCACTCTGGATGAAAAACATCAATGATGAACCCAGCTGCTAAGAGCCGGGCTACCTCCTCAGCAATGGCTTTACGCCTCTCCTCATTGAACCGCCGAAGAAATTGCTTGACCAGCTTAAACTTTGGATCAATATTAAGAGTGTGCTCAGCGAGTTCTCTCGGTACACCTGGCATGTCAGAAGGTTACCATGCAAAGATGTCCTGGTTCTCACGGATGAACTCGATGAGCGTGCTTTCCTATTTGGGATTCAAATTAGCACTGATACTGAACTGTTTGGATGAGTCGCCTGGAGCAAAGTCAACAAGCTTAGTATCATCGGCCGACTTAAACTTCATAACCGGCTCATGCTCTATGGTCGGCTTTTTCAAAGACGTCATATCCGCCGGATCAACATTGTCCTTGTAGAACTTCAATTCTTCTATTGCACAGACCGACTCAGCATAAGCCGCGTTGCCTTCTTCACATTCCAAGGCTACCTTCCGGCTTCCATGCACCGTGATGGTTCCCTTATGACCCGGCATCTTGAGCTGCAAATACACATAACACGGCCGTGCCATGAACTTGGCATAAGCCGGCCGCCCAAACAAAGCATGATATGGGCTCTTGATCTTGACTACTTCAAACGTCAATTTCTCGGCCCTGGAGTCATATTCATCCCCAAAGGCTACCTCCAATTCGATCTTACCGACTGGATACGCCGGCTTGCTGGGCACGACGCCATGGAAAACAGTGTTGGACTACTTAAGGCTTTTATCAGTTAAGCCCATGCGACGGAAGGTCTCATAATAGAGGATGTTGATGCTGCTGCCTCCATCCATGAGTACCTTGGTGAATTTATATCCACCAACCTAAGGGGCCACCACCAAGGCTAAGTGACCCGGATTATTAACCCAGGGAGGGTGATCTTCCCTACTCCATAGAATAGGCTGCTCAGACCATCTTAAATAACGAGGAACTGCCGGCTCAACAGCATTCACAACCCTCTTATGAAACTTCTGGTCTCATTTGCACAAACTGGTGGTAAATACATGATATTGTACACTATTCAGCTGCTTTGGATGGCTCTAGTATCCTCCCTGTTGCTATTGCTGCTGCTGACCACCCTGGGTAGATTGCTGATTATAACCACCTGAATTGCCTTGAGAATTTTGAAAGTTGGGATTTGAACCACTGCCCGGGCCATGAAAACTGCCGCCACCTGAGCCGCCATCCTACCCATTTTTACCATCGAACATGTTGGAATTTTTGAAAACCTTCATGATCGTACAGTCCTTCCATAGATGAGTAGCCGGCTTCTGCTGAGTGTCGTGCCTTGGACACGGCTCATTCAGTAACTGTTCAAGTGTGGGGCCTGACCCGCCAGACCAGGGAGGTGGTCTCCCCTTACGCTGTTGGTTGTTACCCTGCGCATTAGTGTTAGCCACAAACTCCAAACTACCATCAGCCTTATGTTTATTACCTCCTTGATTTGTCGGGTTATGCTGAGGGCCCTTGCCGTTGCCGTTCTTCTTTCCCTTCCCTGTCTTTTCATCATCAGACTCGAGATCCTTGGTACTATCAGAATCGACGTACTTGACCAGAGCCGCCTTTAGTGTACCCATATCATTACAATCGCGCTTGAGCCGCCCCAGCTTTTGTTTCAAAGGCAACGACAATTTTTCTCCAACATTAAGACTGCAGAGCTGACATCCATCTTATTAGACGAATGTATTATGGCCTTAACCCGGCGCACCAAATGGGTTGTAGACTCTCCCTCCTCCTGCTTGCAATTTGTCAAATCCACAATTGACATGGGCTGCTTGCACATATCCTTGAAATTCTGGACGAACCGGGCTTTTTGCTCCGCCCATGAACTGACTGAATTATGTGGTAGGCCTTTCAACCAAGTGCGGGCGGTCCCATACAACATCATGGTAAAGTATTTGGCCATCGCAACATCACTGACCTCCAATAACTCCATAGCCATCTCGTAACTTTCACTCCATGCCCCGGGCTGTAAGTCGGACGTGTAGTTCGGCACCTTCCTAGGTCCCTTAAAATCCTTGGGCAAATGCTTGTTACGTAGAGACGGCACTAGACAGGGGACACCTCCGGTCCTGGTGGCCACACCTGCCTCACTAGAAGTCTTTGGATAAACTGGATGTGGCTGGTAAGCCGTTAGTTGAGCCGCCTGCTCAGCTGCCTGCTGAGCCGCCCGCTCAGCCTCTTGACGTATTCTGTCTTGATCTACCAAGTTAAAGGCTCCATGGCGTGCCGGGTCATGCCCACCTGGTTGGTTATGGCGCCGGACGTTGCTTGAAACGGCCGCTAAATCCATGTGCCTGCTATAACTTGGGCTTCAGCTTGGACGAGGGGTTGAATGAATCCTGTCCCGGCTGTACGAGTACGCCTCCTATTGTGCTAAAGCTGTCTGAAGAAGTTCCCTGACCCGACAGGTTTCAACCGCTGCTGGAGAATCGCCATTAATTAGGAGAGCCTCCAGTCGTGCCGCCGCCGCGATCATGTTCTCCAACGGGTTAGAATAGTGACCCGGAGGTGTTGGTACATACTGAGGTGGAGCAGTATTCACGCGGGGAGGCCCCATCTCCAAATGTACATAATAGTGACCCGGATAGCCTGCACCATATCCAATTTTAACTGCGCCACTTCTGCATCGTGTCGAGCTTGATCCACCGGGTTGACCACGGCGGTTAACAAAGCGGTCATCTTATTGTGAGATCCATCAACACCTGAGTCGGCGAGCGCTCAGGGCCTCCTGCCCCGTCTGCTGCTGACCCGGAGGTTATGTCCGCTGCAGTTGTGGAGTCTTGGATAGGTTGTGTGCCGGCTATGAAGATTCCGACCCTGCTCGGCGGCTCGAGGTAATCCGGAATACTGCTGCCATCGGAACAGCCCCCAAGCCCGCCGTCTTGCAGTTGATACAATGAATCTATCTCACCTGTGGATGACTCACCATCAAAGTAGATGGCTGTCTCACCGTCAGATGCAAATCCTTCAGAGAACCCTCCGTGGATGCATCCCACGAAGGCACGCTTCATAGCAGGCGGAGCCCGGGCGGGTCTCGCATGCTGAGCCGTCTCGACAAGGTCGGTGCAGATGTCCGGCTCAGGGCCCGGCTCGCTGATCCTGCAGATGAAGACGTGAATTCCGCCGAAGGGGACCCGGTACCCGTACTCAATTGAGCCGGCGTCGGGGCCCCAGCCCACGTCATCAATGTAGAGCTTGCTGCGATGACTCTTGGTCATCCGGCCCACAACGTATCCCTTGAGCCCTTTGAAGCTGCCCTTCAAGAACTCAAATCCACCGTGCGCTGGCCCCATGGTGGGTACCAACTGTCGTGGAATTGTTGCGATAGATGTCCTAGTGAAAGGACTTAGTCGTGGAGCCATCACAACTAGGAAGCTTAAAGGGGTTAATCGGGACAAAGGACACGAGGTTTATACTGGTTCGGGCCCTTACGGTGAAGGTAAAAGCCTACGATCCAGTTTTGAGTGGGATTGCTTATGTCTCGATAACCAGGGAGCGAATCGCTTGACCTAGCTCTCGAGTTGATGTTACTTGTCCTGAACTGCCGCCGGGTCGTCCCTTTATATACAGAGGTCGACGCCCTGTGGCTCATAGAGTCCCGACCGGCTCATAAATAGTGGCCGGCTCGGTCTCTTAACTATTCTTGCCTTACAATACAAGTCACGCATACATGGCAGTTATCACTACGGGCCTTAACTTGCCTCTGGGCCTTGGGCCCTTAACTAAACCGCCATCTATATTCTGGGTCTTGGGCTTCAAGAATATTTGCAAGTATAACCCGGCCCCTCCTAGGTGGGTCATACCAATAGTTATATCCCCAACAAGGACCCTATGTCATCGAGGAGGTCTATCGATCCGGAGCTATCAAAATAAATAATGCCAAAGGGACTAACCCAAAGGTTGTCAATGGGCAACGAATAAAACACTATATCTGAGGTTCGCCCATTAATATTGAAAGCAATGTTATCCAAACTTTAACACCGTAAGAACACATAAAAGAGTCCTTCCGGAACACTCCAGAATCGTGAAAATAAGGAGGTACGTGATACGGTAAGTAAACGGACTCCGAAAAATCCGCAAAAATATTTTTTGTCAGTTTTGAAATATTTAGAAAATTAGGAAAATAAGAAACTTCTAGGAAAGTGACCCTAGTGGGAACAATACACCAGGGTGTGCCTGGCACGCCTAGGTGGGTTGTGCCCACCTCGGGTACTTTTCGGACTCCATTTTCCTTCTGTTCTGCTTGTTCCCCGAGATAAAAAATCTATATATACCTCCAGAACCTGTTAACTTCCGTATCATGGAGAAATATCTTGTTTTCTTTTCTTGCTATTTTCTGTCAGATCTGTTGAGCCAGGCATCGTGTCTTCTTCCCCCTCTGATCACATGGAAGAAGATGCTTGGTTGATGAAGATCAAGATGAAGGGAGAATACCCCGTTGGAGCAGCTAAGGAGGATAAGAGCAAGGAGGCCACCGGAGATCAAGTGCCGATGGACGAGCAAGCCTTGCCCGCCGATGAAGAAGAGGAAGATATCCTTGAACCCTACTATGCTCATCTTACCCCCATTGAGACTGTAGCCTTCAGGATCATTAATACAGTTTGTATACAGAATAAGTATCTTAATTGTGAAAATATTTTACATATGGAGCACATTGCTTCCCTGCGGAGAGTCATTCGAAGATTGGAGAGCCTCTTGATCCTGAAAGACTAGATTGCTTCTACTTCATCACCACCATATTCTTTATCACCACCAAAAGAAAACTGAGTATTGGATATGGGCACTCCCCTTGGCTTTTGCCAAGTTTGGGGGAGGTGCCCCGGTATCGTATCAATCTCCACTATGTTTTGCCTTTATTTTCTTAGTTCAATCAATGATTATCTTTTGCTATTAGATGAATAAAAGTTTAGTTCGATCCTTTGTTTTTGTGAGTTTGCTTAGTGATCAATCCTTGTAATCGTGTGCGAGATATAATAAAGTTTAGTTTAAGTGTTGCCTTCTTTACTTTCTTGTTGCAATAAAAGAAAGGAAATAAAAAGAAAAAGATCATATGCTAATCTTATGGTAAGTGATGACATTACACGAGGAAAAGTATAAGTAGAAAATTTTATTGTAGATTAACAAACATAGCATTGGACAATGATGCAACTCATGAAATAATTAATAAGGGAAGAGAAAATTCACATATAAATATACTATCATGGAAATCTTTTATGATTGTGAGCACCCATCAAAATATTATATGCCAAAATTGTTGACGCTGGACAAGGAAGACAACTTAATGATTTATGTTTGTTCATATTCACATAGAAGTCGTATTGTCATAGATCCTTCAACATGTGGTGCTTGCCCCTATCTTTGCTAGCGAAAAACTCCACACTAAGTAGAGATACTACTTGTGCATTCAAAACCCTTAAACCCTATCTTGTTTGAGAGTCCACCATACCTACCTATGGATTGAGTAAGATCCTTCAAGTAAGTTGTCATTGGTGCAAAAAGGGCCATAAAAATTGCTTATAAAAATGTGAGATCATTTTGTGTAAGGGAAAATTGAGTGTTGTACGAACTTGTGATATTGAAGAATAAAAGCGACAAACTGCATAATAAAGGTTGCCAACACTAGGGGCAATATAACATGATGTTCTCTTGCACTAAGGGGTTGAGCATACAAACAAAAAGCACATGGTAACCTTTGCTTCCTTCTGCGAACGGCCTATCTTTTACTTTCATGTATTTACTTTTATGCAAGAGTCAAAGTTTTTCTCTCTATTCCTTTTATTTTTCTCCTTTGGCAAGCATGATGTGGTGAGGAAAGATCTAGGCACATATTCCACTTGAGTATGGGTAGCATGAGTTATTATTGTTGACATCACCCTTGAGGTGAGTGTGTTGGGAGGCGAAACTATAAGCCCCTATCTTTCTATGTGTCTGGTTGAAATGTTTTGCTCATGTGTACGAGCTGAGTGTTAGCAGTCATAGAAGACTAAAAGATGGTTGATTATGTGGACTTTCCTAAGGGCTCCGATACATGACCCTTCCTGAAAAGATGATAAATTGTAGTTGCAAAGTTGACTGAGAACATAGTTTGTTGGTTTCCAGTAGAGTTTATGCTTTATACTTCGATGTTGTGATGAATTGTCAATTGTTCATGAGAAGTCTATGATAAAAGTTCTATAATAAAAGTTTTATATTAAAGCTTGTTGTTGTTATAATAAGTCACATGATGCTGCTATGTCCGTATTTTTGTTTTTATCGACACCTCTCTCTCTAAGCATGTGGACATGTTTTTCAATTTCGGTTTTCGCTTGAGGACAAGCAAGGTCTAAGCTTGGGGGAGTTGATACGTCCATTTTGCATCATGTTTTCCTAATGTTATTTATGTTTTTTATGTTATAATAATGCTTTTTGGAGTAATTCTAATGCCTTTTCCCTCATAATATGCAAGGTATGCACCAAGTGGGGGGGGATTCTGGCAGCTCGAAATCTGGACCTGAAAAAGCTATGTCAAGCTACCTATTTGGCACAACTCCAAATGAGCTGAAACTCCCCCAGGAATTTTTATGGAATATTTAATGAATATTGAAGCAAATAAGTAATAGAGGAGGGCCACCAGGTGGGCACAACCCACCTGGGTGCGCTAGGAGGCCCAGGCGCGCCCTGGTGGGTGTTGCCCTCCTCCGCCCACCTCCGGTGCCCATCTTATGGTATATAAGTCATTTTGACTAGAAAAAATAAGGGGAGGACATTAGGAACGAAGTGCCGCCGCCTCGAGGTGGAACTTGGGCAGGAGCAATTTTGCCCTTCGGCGGAGCGATTCCGCCGCGAGAACTTCGCTCCCGGAGGGGGGAAATCATCGTCATCATCATCACCAACAACTCTTCCATCTTGGAGAGGGCTATCTTCATCAACATCTTCACAGCACCAACTCCTCTCAAACCCTAGTTCATCTCTTGTGTTCAATCTTTGTATCAAAACTATAGATTGGTGCTTGTGGGTGACTAGTAGTGTTAATTACATCTTGTAGTTGATTACTATATGGTTTATTTGGTGGAAGATTATATGTTCAGATCCATTATGCTATTTAATACCCCTCTGATCTTGAGCATGTTTATCATTTGTGAGTAGTCACTTTCGTATTGAGGTCACGGGAGAAATCATGTTGCAAGTAATCATGTGAACTTGATATGTGTTCGATATTTTGATGGTATGTATGTTGCCATTCTCTTAGTGGTGTCATGTGAACGTCAACTACATGACACCTCACCATATTTGGGCCTAAGGTAATGCATTGTGGAGTAGTTATTAGATGGTGGGTTGCGAGGGTGATAGAAGCTTAAACCCCAATTTATGCGCTATTCCATAAGGGACCGATTGGATCCAAAAGTTTAATGCTATAGTTAGAATTTATTCTTAATACTTTTCTCATAGTTGCGGATGCTTGCGAGAGGGTTAATCATAAGTAGGAGGTTTGTTCAAGTAAGAACAACACCTAAGCACTGGTCCACCCACATATCAAAATATCAAAGTACCGAACACGAATTAAGCCAACATGATGAAAGTGACTAGATGAAATTCCCGTGTACCCTCAAGAACACTTTGCTTATCATAAGAAACTGTTTTGGCCTATCCTTTGCCTCAAAAGGATTGGGCTACCTTGCTGCACTTTTGTTACTACTATTTCTACTTGCTCGTTACAAATTATCTCGCTATCAAACTACCCCGCTACTCACAATTTTAGCACTTGCAGACATTACCTTGCTGAAAACGACTTGTCATTTCCTTCTGGTCCTCGTTGGGTTCGACATGCTTACTTATCAAAAAGGGCTACAATTGACCCCATACACTTGTGGGTCATTAGCCATGTGCTGGGCCGCAGGCATACGGGCCTGGGTACGCCCAGTAGCACGGGCCCGACAACCTTAGTATGAGTTCCATGTCAAACAAAGGCCTAACTCAGAAGCCAATGCCCATAATGCCAAGGCTTCGTGGTGCTACATCAAGTGAGTGCTCCTTCAGTGTGCTTAACTTCAAACAACAGAATACCTTCTTTGATAGAGCCAAGAATCTGTACAAGAAGCTGATGACCCACAAGTGTAGGGGATCAGTCGTAGTGCTTTTGATAGTAAGAGTGTCAAACCCAACGAGGAGCAGTAGGAAATGACAAGCGGTTTTCAGCAAGGTCATTTCTGCAGGCACTAAAATTATCTGTAACAAGTAGTTTGATAACAAGATAATTTGTAACGAGCAAGTAATAGTAACGGTAATAAAAGTGCAGCAAGGTAGCCCAATCCTTTGTGTAGAAAAGGACATGCCGGAACGGTCTCTTATAGTAAGCAAAGCATTTTTGAGGACACATGGGAATTCCATGTAGTCACTTTCATCATGTTTGTTTGATTCGCGTTCGCTACTTTGATAATATGATATGTGGGTGGATCCGTGCTTGGGTGTTGTTCTTACTTGAACAAGCCTCCCACTTATTATTAACTCCTCCCGCAAGCATCCGCAACTTTGAAAGAAGAATTAAGATAAAATCTAACCATAGCATTAAACTTATGTATCCAAATCAGCCCCTTATAGAATAGCGCATAAACTAGGGTTTAACCTTCTGTCACTCTAGCAACCCATCATCTAATAACTACTCCACAATCATTCCCTTGGGCACAAAGATGGTGAAGTGTCATGTAGTCAACGTTCACATAACACCACTAAGGGAATCACAACATACATATCGAACGAATACCAAATTCACATGATTACTTATGACAAGACTTCTTCCATGTCCTCAAGAACAAATGTAGCTACTCACAAAACATATTCATGCTCATGATAAGAGGGGTATTGAACCACATAATAGATCTGAACATATAATCTTCCACCAAGTAAACCATCTAGCATCAACTACGAGATGTTATCAACACTACTAGTCACCCACAGGTACCAATCTGAGGTTCTGGTACAAAGATTGAACACAAGAGATGAACTAGGGTTTGAGATGAGATGGTGCTGTTGAAGATGTTGATGAAGATTGGCCTTCCAAAGATGAGAGGGTTGTTGGTGATGACGATGGCTTCAATTTCCCCCTCCGAGAGGGAAGTTCCCCCGACGGAATCGCTCCGCAGGAGGGCAAAAGTGCTCCTGCCCAAGTTCCGCCTCGATATGGTGGCACTCCGTCTCAAAAGTCCACTCCTTACTTTTTCTAGGGCAATTGACATTATATACCATAAGATGGGCACCGGAGGCTGGCCAGGGGGTCCACTACCCACCAGGGTGCGCGAGGGGGGTAGGCGCGCCCTGGTGCCTAGTGGGCACCTGGGTGGCCCCTGCTGGTATTTCTTTTCTCCAATACTTTTTACATATTCCAAAATAAATCTCCGTAAAATTTCAAATCATTTGGAGTTGTGCAGAATAGGTATCTCTGATGTAGATTTTTCAGGTCCAGAATTCCAGCTGTCGGTAATCTCCCTCTTTGTGTAAACCTTGCATAATATGAGAGAAAAGGCATTAGAATTACTCCACAAAGTGTTATATTGAATAAAAACACTATAAATAGTAGTAGGAAAACATGATGCAAAATGGACGTATATCAGAAGCCACGAATGTCTTCTGACCGATTCTGGAGCTAGCTATCTGCAACGCAACTACTACATGTGCATCCTATACAATCAAGACAATATTTTTCCTCATAAGTGTCTCTGTTGTGATGCCATGGCTGGTCTGTCATGCTTAGAAGAAGCCCTTGACTACTTCAGAGATGTTGTCCTGCTTCCTTTTGTTGTGGACAAGGAACACTGGAATGAAGAATTGCTGCTCCAGTTCTATGCCACATTGCACATGTTAGGCTACAACAGGGATCCGAAGACATGTGTCCTTGAGTGGATGACAAGTGATACTCATCATGAAGCCAATGCTCAAGATATTCTCGAGCTCACATCCCTGCCCACTCCTGGTGATCTATATGAGCCAGGTTGTCCAAGCCACGAGAAGGAACTTGAAAGCATTCCTTTTTTAGAAGCCAGAGCCCAACATGAGCTAGATGTTGTCAATGATGAAGCCATTGCCTACTGATGCTGAGTACCCCCACTCATTTCGACATCAAGGACCTCGAGTACTTGCCCCGCACCATCTATCATATTATGACGCATACTCTATGGCCAATCAAGGGACAAAGCTTGAAGGCATCATGAAGACATTGGTCTTCTATATACTCAATGGCATACGCTTCAACACATTGATGTCTACTATGCAACTTTATTCTTGTAGACTCGTGTTGGGTCTCCAAGCGTAGAGTTTTGTAGGACCGTAGCAATTTTCCCTCAAGTGGATGACCTAAGGTTTATCAATTCGTGGGGGCATAGGATGAAGATGGTCTCTCTCAAACGACCCTGCAATCAAATAACAAAACGTCTCTTGTGTCCCCAACACACCAAATACAATGGTAAATTGTATAGGTGCACTAGTTCGGCAAAGAGATGGTGATAAAAGTGTAGTAATGATAATAGATATTGATTTTTGTAATAGTAACAAAAAAACAGCAAGGTAACAGGTAACAAATTTGAGCACAAACGATATTGCAATGCTTAGAAACAAGGCCTAGGGTTCATACTTTCACTAGTGCAATCTCTCAACAATGCTAACATAGTTGAATCATATAAAAATCCCTTAACATGTGATAAAGAATCACTCCGAAGTTCTTATCTAGCGGAGACCATAAGAAGAAATTGTTTGTAAGGTACGAAACCACCTCAAAGTTATCCTTTCCGATCAATCTATCGAGCTATTCCTATAAGTGTCACAAACAACCCAATAGTTTGTACTAAAATAACACCGTATGATACACATCAACCAACTCTAATGTCACATAGATACTCCAATGTCACCACAAGTATTCCCGAGTTGCTTATACGATATGCATCAAACAACTTCAGATTCATAATATTCAATCCAACACAAAGAACCCCAAAGAGTGCCCCAAGATTTCTACCAGAGATACAATGATGAAAACATGCATCAACCCCTATGCATAGATTACCCCAATGCCACCTCGGGAATCCGCGAGTTGAGTGCCAAAACGTACATCAAGTGAATCAATATAATACGCCATTGCCAAAACATATTCATATGCAAGACATACATCAAGTGTTCTCAAATCCATAAAAGTATTCAATCCGATAAAAGTGAAACCTCAAAGGTAAAAAACTCAATTCATCACAACAAGATAGAGAGGAGAAAACACCGTATGATCCAACTATATTAACAAAGCTTGCAATACATCAAGATCATGCCAAATCAAGAACACGGGAGAAAGAGAGATCAAACACATAGCTACTAGTACAAACTCTCAGCCCCAAGGGTGAACTACTCCCTCCTCATCATGGAGACCGCCGGGATGATGAAGATGGCCTCCGGTGATGATTTCCCCCTTTGGCAGAGTGCCGAAAAAGGACTCTAGATTGGATCGTGGAGGTATAGAGGCTTGCGATGGCGGAGTCAAAGTTCTAGGGTTATTTCTGGGGGTTTCTCTGTTTATAAGAATTTTTGGCGTTGGAATCACGCAAAGATGGGCCACGAGGTGGCCACTACCCACCAGCCCACCACTTTGGCCCCTAACGTGTCCTGATGGGTAGTGGCCACCTCATGGCTCTTCTGGCCCTCCCATGAAGCTTCAGGGGTCTCTTTTGTTCCAAAAAAATCATCAAAATGTTTCACTGCATTTGGGCTTCATTTGATATGGCTTTTCTGGAAAACTAAAAACAAGTAGAAACACCAACTGGCACTGGGCACTAGGTCAATATGTTAGTCCACAAAACCATATAAAAGGCATATAAAAGTGCACCAAAACAATATAACACTATAATAAACATGGCATGAATACTTCATAAATTATAGGTAAGTTGGAGACGTATCAGCATCCCCGAGCTTAATTCCTCCTCGTCCTCAAGTAGGTAAATGATAAAAGAAATAATTTATGAAGTGTGAATGCTAGCATAGTGCATAAGTTTGATCAATGATAATTTCAATCACTTTTCCTAGCATCATAACAACAACTCTTTCTCATAAAACTCATCATGATAAAATAGCAATCAATTCACATGTTATGGTTCAAACAATGCATTCTCTTGAAACTTAACAAGCTACGTTCTTAGTCACCAAACAATTGCAATTAAACTTATTCAACAAAGTCTAAGTAAGAGCTCCTCGTACTCAATTATCATATAGTCTTCTATGATTGCTAGTACTCAAAGCATATTTGTAGAACAAACGACATCCATCGAACACAGAGAAACACTACAAAAAAAGACACATTCGTGACATTTTGGCCCAAATGAAAAGTTTTTCTGTCATGCTTATGACACTTCTACAACGATAATTGTGACAAAAGCACGTATCATCATAGATGTGGTGGGCTCCTACTTCTATGACAAAAAATGGCATTTTCGTCCTGGGCGGGCCGGGGACGCACCTGCATGACATTCTTTGGGCCATCCATGACAGAAAAAAATCATGGTAGAAGCGAGGGTGAGGAAAATTTCGGGGTGTTCCCGGTTATGGTGGGTGGTCGGGGCCGAGCGATGCATGAAGGGTGTTTCTCTCATACATGTATGCGTGTGTGTGCGAGGCATTGGGCTCTAACTGAACCCGAGCGAGGCGTTCGCTTACTGAACCTGAGCGATTGCACTAGCTACATTACTGAACCCGAGCGATCGACCCCTTGGTAGTTAACTGAACCCGAGTGATTCCTTTGCTACTACTGCTAACTGAAGCCGATTGATCCCGCCTCTTGATGAACAGTGAACGTTGTTGGGGGTTGGATGAACAGTTCCCGATGGGGGTTGGATGAACAGGACCCCATGGTAGTAGGCCGTAGCCGCTCGATGAACAGGACCCCGAAGAGGCCGCCACACCCGAGCTGATTGGGGGTGCATGAACAGGACCCTGTGGAGGGTTGGTTGAACAGTAGCCGGCGGAGGCTGGATGAATAGTAACCCATTGATGAACAATGGATGGTGGAGGCATGAGGAAGACGCGGTGGATTAATAGTAGGTGGAGGCTGGAGGAAGTCGACGGTGGATGAACAGTAGCCCGTGGAGGCTGGAGCGAGGCAGTAGATGATAGATGAACAATAGCCTGTGGAGTCCCATTTTGCGGTACACCACACCCCCCGATGAAAAGGACCCCGTTTCGATCGTAGGAGCCCGAACATAAGTCTATCTCCTCTGTGTTGCGGTACACCAGACCCCTCTTGATGAATAGGATCCCGTTTTGACCGGAGCCGGTCGAATAAAAGGTTGTTTCCTCTGTACTGTGGTATGCCAGACCCCGTTTCAGCTGTTCCGTCCAAACCGGTTGGCTCCCGATGAACACTATGCATTCCGTTGCCTCCCGATGAACACGACGCAGTTTCTCCGTTCTGACCCAGCCGGTTGGCTTCCGATGAACATGACGACGTTGTTGCCGTCCTTTGCCTCTCCATGTAGACAAGCCATGGCCGTACGTATGCGTGAATAGGTGTTCGAGACCCCGCTTGTATGTACGCACGTGGCCGTATTTTTTGGCATGTGATTGTACGTACATGTACATGGTTTAGAAGGGACTGCCTGAACTGCTATGTCAGGGGCTCTACTACTACACGTGGCGCTGCTTGCTCGGCCACGGTTTATCATTGCAGAGAGACTGATCAACCAGTATGTATATACACGTTCGCGACAAGACAGACAACACTACGTATGCTTCGACCTGGTGGGTCCCAGCTGTCAGGGAGGATAAGGAGGCACTACCTTGCATGCGAAGATATAGCTAGTGGGTCCTAGTTGTCAGGGGGAAGAATATTTTTTTGCCCGTAATATGGACGCACTCCCTTGTGTGCAAAGATGTAGCTGGTGTGTCCCGACTATCAGGGGGAACTTTTTTTCATAAAATACAGCTAAGCCAAAATACAGAGGCCCTTTCGACAGGTCCTCGCTGTCAGGTGGAGGAATCATTATTTTGCGCCTAACAAGGAGGCACTTCCTTGCTGCGGCCATGGACCCAGCCGTCAACCTCTCCACATACAGTCCTCTTCTGATGTAAGTCATCCTTGACCACCTTGACCATGCCGCACCGAGAGCACCAAGCGGTGGACGACGGTGAGGCCTAGAAAGGGAATGACCCAGAGCCGGGGAAGACTCGACAGTTCTTTCCCATGCGGAGGGGGGTACGAGGGTTTACTGGTTTGGCTGCAGTATGAGGTTGCCGTCGCCGGAGAATAACATGAGGTATGTGTGAGTACAGGGATGGCCAGGCCAACAATGGGAGTAGGAAGGGGCGGTGAGGCCTGCGCGACAGCTTAGCCAACCACAAGAGGCAGGAGCAGGCGGCACGGCTGACGCTGGTTTGGGTGGCTGGAGCAAGAAGACCAGAGGTTCAAGAAGCACGGCGACCGTTGGATGGACATCATACGGTCACTTCACCTAGAATCATTTATATTGACTAAGTTGACAAAGCCCTCCGTCCGCGTCAACTTAGTAGGCCCACAAGTTAGCCTTCAAATATGGTGGGTCCCAGCTAGCAGGGGGAGTATTCATTTTTTATGCGTAATAAGGAGGCACTTCCTTGCGTGCGAAGACATACCTGGTGGGTCTGAGCTGTCAGCACGAGGAACGTTATTTTCGCGAAATACAGAGGCCCTTCCGGTGGGTCCCGCTGTCAGGTGGAGGAATCATTATTTTGCGCATAATAAGGAGGCACTTCCTTGCGTGCGGCCGTGGACCCAGCTGTCATCCTCTCCACGTACATTCCTCTTCCGATGGATGTCGTCTATTGACCACATTGACCACGCGCACCGAGAGCACCAGGGCGGTGGATGACGGCGAGGCCTTGGAAGGGAACGACACAGAGCTAGGGAAGACTCATCATTTGTTTCCCACGCGAAGGGGAGTACGAGGGTTTACTGGTTCGTCTGCCGTCGTTGGAGAATAACAACAGGTGTGGGTGAGTAGAGGGATGGCTAGGCCAGCAATGGGAGTAGGGTGGGGCGGTGAGGCCTGCACGACAGCACAGCCGGCCACGGGAGGAGGGAGCATGCGGTCTTGCCGGCGCTGGTTTGAGCGGCTGGAGCAGGAAGAGCAGAGATTAAAGAAGCACGACGGCTGTTGGATGGACATCCAATAGTCACTGCTCTCGTTTGTTGACTAAGTTGACACGACCTTGCATGTGCGTCAACCTTTTTTGGAAAGCGTACGCGTCAACCTAGTAGGCCCACAAGTCAGCCTCAAATATGTGGAAAACAGCATACAACCCATCTGCCATTATTGCTAATAAATGTACAACCCATTGGCTAATTCTTAAGGATTTTTTTGAAGCCCATATTCTTTTTGTTACCAGTACAACCCATATTCTGGCCATGGTTAAAAAATCAATGAATTTTTCATATTTCGGTGCGGTTCGAACTGTTTTTAATCCCGAAATTTCGAATCGCGTTCAAACTAATTTAAAATTAATAATTTTATATCAATTTAAAATCCAACACATTTTTCCCTACAAAAAAATAAATTCAATATCTCGAAATATTTAAAAAACGATATTTGAAACTAATTGCGGGTTTGCTGTGTTTTTAAAATTTACATCCCATTTCTTACTACTTCATTTTTCGGGCAAGCAAATACATCGCTCTTGTCTTGAAAGATTTGCAGCCCAGCAGGGCTGAGAAAGCAAGTAGGCCTCCTTTGGGCATTTCTTTTAAAAAAGTAGAACTGGGCTAGCCATTTTCAGAAAAAAAACACAATTGGGCTCATCATGTGGTAAACATAAAATAAAACCTTGGCTAGATGGGCTACAACCCCTGTACAGCCCTGTTGTTACCCTTATCCGTCTCTAAAACTAGTAAGTAACAACTGCTTGTTCCTCACAAAAAAAGTAAATAACAATTGCACGACCAGCTGGATCCCTGGTATCAGTCGCTCATTGTGTAATTCTCTCGTTTATTGACTACATTGACAATGGGGTAATTGCTGGGGCACTTCATATGGACAAGAGCCCACCCCAAGTTGGCCACAGTGGAGGCGATGTGTTCCTCTGGGTCAAAGAGTGGATCAATGCTGATGACATGTGTACCTACAAGAAGCAAGTAAATGTTAGAAGCCAAACTGCAATTGCACAAATGACATAAAATATTGTAAGACATGGGGTGCAGCTAACCTCGATGGCAAACAACAGCATCACCCGTTATGACCATGCGTAAGTACATGGAAAGGCATGTTATAAGTACAACATGGTTAGCATCCACTAAAAATAGCCAATGGGCAGCATCTCTAGTATATCTTCATTGCAGAGAGTAGCACGGTAGCAAGGGACGGATTAAAAAATGGATACAACTAGTTATTGCAACAGGCTTAATAGCCATTGAAACAAGTACTGATAAAAATGCAATTGGCAGAGTTAAACATCGCAAGGCAGGTGCTGCCAGAGCATAGAATGACCCTGTTGTCTATAAAAAGTTAGAGAAAATAGCTAAAACATGTTAGGCATGTTTACTACAACATGCTTAATACATAAACCATACGAAACATAGCCGTTAATTGCAACTGGTATTAGTAAGATCGAACTGGTGAGTTCATACTTGGTAAGTCCTGAGAGGTAGTTGCTGGGGCACTTCATCTTGGCCAGAGCCTGCCCAAAGTCAGCGGCGGCGGAGGCGAGCTGTTCGTCCGGGTCAAAGCGTGGATCAGTGCCGCTAACATGTGTACCTACAGGCAACCAGCAAATGTTAGAAGTTAAACTACAATTGCACAAATGATGTGAAATACTGTAAGACATGGGATGCAGCTAACCTCGACGGCAAACAACAACATCGCATGTTATGACCATGCGTAATACATGCACGGGCATGTTAAGTACAATAGGGTTAGCATCCACCAAAAATAGCAAATGGGCAGCATCTCTAGTGATATCCCGAGTCATGTATTGTAAGTTTGTTGCTGGTATTGGTGAAATTGACACTACTGCAGGATGCTGCTAACGCGACACTATGAATAGAGACCCTTTGACGAAACTGTGTGCGATGCATTAATTGCAAGCGGTGATGTAAAAAACCCATCAAAAAATATGCAAAACATTTGCAATGTCGGAGACATTGAACACTGTTGAGATTTTAGTTGCGTGTGTGATGCAGGGCATACGGTTGATCCATACGAACTATTTGCGATGAGAGAGAACAACAGAAACGGGAAGCCATATCAAGGTGTGTGCTATATATGGCATACAACTCACTCTGATTAACTGTTTGTGATTAGGGAACACAACAGAAATGGTGAGCCAGATCAAGGTGTGTGTGATATACGGCATACAGTTCACTCGGACGAGCTGTTTTCGATTAGGGAATAGAACAGAAATGGTTCAATTAACAAGATGTGTGTGATATGCGACATACAGTTCACATAGATGAACTGTTTGTGATGAGCCAAAAGAACACAGATGATTCATGTAAACAAGACGTGTGTGATACGCGGCAAACAACCTACTCGGATGAACTGTTTGCGATGAGAATTATAACACGGACGGTTACTACAGTTAATTCGTGTGTGATTATGTGTGTACAAAAACTTTGAAAAATGTAAACTAGTTGCTTGCGTTGGCTAGGAGTATCGCACACGATGCGTATGCGAGTATTCGTGTGCAATGATTAGTAAGTTACACATACGTTTCCTTATGTTAACACGTGTGTGATAGATAACACGTGGCACCGCATACAGTATTCGGGTTGTGTGCTCCACTTTGTATTCCCGCGCTCCAGCGAATGCTTCCTGCGCTCCACATGGGTGAATTGTAAAATCCCCGCCTCTTTCCTCATTGGTTTCCCGCCACCAGCTAATGGCTTGCTGCATATAACCCAGGCGGCAATGCACCGTTGCGACACTGTGCGCAGATCTCAACCATTTACCATTAGTTATTCCAAGCATGCCAGGCAACGACCAAAGCTTCACCCCTACCTGCTTAGCGGCATGATCGATGACCCACCTAAAGATCCGCCATCACTAGTCCTCATCAAGAGCCTGATGCCCTGTAAGGAATGGGCAGAGGAACTCTCTGATTTAGTCAAGACACAATTAGCCTGCGACTTCATCATTGTCGGCGGTGGCCATGTCAACCGCGATCCCGACAATGTAGTGGTCAGGCTCGAGCGCATCCTTGGTGGTGTTGACATCCCCGACGAAGTAGAACATCACCAATGTGGTATATTTAGGATGCAGGTGATGGATGGAACTTACTACTAGGCCAGAGACATGGAAATGGAGCAGTTCCACGGAGATGTCATGCGGGCAATTGTGATGCCTGCTTGAACTACGTCGGTATTTCCCCAAAGAGGAAGGGATGATGCAGCACATCGGTGGTAGGTATTTCCCTCAGTGATGAGACCAAGGTTATCAAACCAGTAGGAGAACCAAGCAACACAACGTAAACAACCGCTGCACACAAATAACAAGTACTCGCAACCCGACATGTTAAAGGGGTTGTCAATCCCTTTCAGGTAACATGCCTCGAATTGGCGAGAAGACGTGATAAAGTTGTGATAGACAGGATAAATAGATCCCAAAATAAATAAAGTGCAGTAAGTTGTTTTTGTATTTTTGGTTTAGTAAATCTGAAAATAAAAGCAAATAAAAATAGATCGCAAAGGCAAATATGATGAGAAGAGACCTGGGGGCCGTAGGTTTCACTAGTGGCTTCTCTCGAGAAAAATAGAAAACGGTGGGAAAACAATTACTGTTGGGCAATTTATAGAACTTCAAATAATCATGACGATATCCAGGAAATGATCATTATATAGGCATCATATCCAAGACTAGTAGACCGACTCCTGCTTGCATCTACTACTATTACTCCACACATCGACCGCTATCCAACATTCATCTAGTGTATTAAGTTCATGGAAAAACGGAGTAATGCAATAAGAATGATGACATGATGTAGACAAGATCTATTTATGTAGAAATAGACCCCATCTTATTATCCTTAATAGTAACGGTACATACGTGTCGTTTTCCCTTCTGTCACTGGGATCAAGCACCGTAAGATCGAACCCATCACAAAGCACCTCTTCCCATTGCAAGATAAATAGAGCAAGTTGGCCAAACAAAACCCAAATATTGGAGAAGAAATACGAGGCTATAATCAATCATGCATATAAGAGATCAAAGAAGACTCAATTGACTTTCGTGGATAAAAACATAGATCTGATCATAACTCAAAGTTCATCGGATCCCAACAAACACATCACAAAAAGACTTACATCATATGGATCTCCAAGAGACCATTGTATTGAGAATTAAGAGAGAGAGAAAGAGAGAGAGAGAGAGAGAGATAGAGAGAGAGAGAGAGGAAGCCATCTAGCTACTAACCGCGGACCCATAGGTCTACAAAGAACTACTCACGCATAATCGGAGAGGCACCAATGGACATGATGAACCCCTCCGAGATGGTGTCTAGATTGGATCTGGTGGTTCTGGAACTTGCGGTGGCTGGAATTGATTTTCGCTGTCTCCCCTAGGGTTTCTAGAATATTGGGGTATTTATAGAGCAAAGAGGTGGTGCGGGAGGCCACCGAGGTGGGCACAACCCACCTGGGTGCGCCTGGGCCTCCAGGCGCGCCCTGGTGGGTTGTGCTCCCCTCGGAGCTCCCCTCATGTACTTTCTTGGCCCATTGGATGTCTTTTGGTCCAAAAAAAATCCACAAAAAGTTTCGCTGCGTTTGGACTCCGTTTGGTATTGATTTCCTCCGATGTAAAAAACAAGCAGAAAACAGCAACTGGCACTGGGCACTATGTCAATAGGTTAGTACCAAAAATTATATAAAATGACTATAAAGTGATTCTAAAACATCCAGTAATGATAATATAACAACATGGAACAATAAAATTTATAGACACGTTGGAGACGCATTAGCATCCCCAAGCTTAATTCCTGCTCGTCCTCGAGTAGGTAAATGATAATTAAAAACTGAATTTTTGATGTGGAATGCTGCCTAACATGTTCATCACATTTTCTTTTCTTTGTAGCATGGACATTTGGACTTTTATATGGTTCAAAGCAATAGTCTAGTTTTGACATGAAGACTTTAATACTCAAGCATACCAACAAGCAACCATGTCTTTCAAAATATCAACACTAAAGCAAGTTATCCCTAGCCCATTATGCTCAACCATTGATCCATTCATGAAACACACTCGAATGTTAACTACACCCAATGCTCAAATGCAATCATAGTGCCCCTTAGTTGGTGCTTTATAAGAGAAGATGGAGACTCAAATTCAAAATAAAAATTGCATAAAGTAAAAGAAAGGCCCTTCGCAGAGGGAAGTAGGGATTTGTAGAGGTGCCAGAGCTCAAAGCGAAAATTGAGAGATAAAAACATTTTGGGAGGCATACTTTTCCCACCAATGAAAACGACTTAGAGCTCCCAACACTTTCCATGCTAGATACATCATAGGCGGTTCCCAAACAGAAAATAAAGTTTATTCCTTTTTCCACCATTACTTTCACTTTCCATGGCTAACTGTATCCACGGGTACCCTCCATACCAACACTTTCCAAGGAATTTATTATTTGACAACATAAAGTAAATTCATTTTTCATTTCGGGACTGGGCATCCCTAATACCTTTGCCGTACTCTCGTGCAATGACAAGTGAATAAACATTGATCATGAGAATAACACATATAGCATGGAAAATATTGGCCACCCCTCACCGCCTCGCGAGCGGTACGAGCACACACTACTAGGAAAAAGCCTACTAATGGCGCATTGGTTTTGCCTACTAATGGCGCATTACCAGTGCGCCATTAGTAGCACGCCACTAGTATTTTTTACTAATGGTGCACCACTGGCGCGCCATTAGTATCTGGTATACTAATGGCGCACCAGGCAGTGCGCCATTAGTTTTGCCCATAGTGCGCCACTAGTGTCTTCTATACTAATGGCGCGTCACATGGTAGTGCGTCATTAGTAACAATTTTTTTAATTTTTTTTCTTAATCTCAGGTCACTATTTCACCTATGAGATATCCAACACATATATATACAACAAGCATCCATATAACAATCATAGCCAACACACAAGTTCCATCATATATACATACATAGCCAACACACAATTTCCATCATATATACATACATAGCCAACACACAAGTTCCATCATATATACATACATAGCCAACACATAGTTCCATCGTTACATATTACAAAAGTTTCACATTGTTCATCCAACACCGTTATCCATCAATTCACAAAAGTTTCACATTGATACAAAATAAAAACACAAATGGAAAAGAAGCACTCCATCCACGCAAGCTTCCGTCAATTAAATCAAATCTGCAAAATGATAAACAAGAAGTTAGAAGAAGAAAAAGAAGAAGACTAGAAGAATACTAGAAGAAGAAGAACACTAGAAGAAGAATAAGAAGAATTTTGGAAAAGAAGAAGAATAAGAAGAAGACTATAAGCTTATTATGTAAACTTGATCATTTTGTGCTAACATAAGTTATTTTGGAGCTAACCTATAGGAAACTAAGCATATAAGCTCTAAGTTAGTATATTAGAGCCAACTTAGGTAAAATGAAGCTAACCTATGTCATTTTGGAAAAGAAGAAGAATAAGAAAAAGACTATAAGCTTATTATGTAAACTTGATCATTTTGTGCTAACATAAGTTATTTTGGAGCTAACCTATAGGAAACTAAGCATATAAGCTCTAAGTTAGTATATTAGAGCCAACTTAGGTAAAATGAAGCTAACCTATGTCATTTTGGAAAAGAAGAAGAATAAGAAAAAGACTATAAGCTTATTATGTAAACTTGATCATTTTGTGCTAACATAAGTTATTTTGGAGCTAACCTATAGGAAACTAAGCATATAAGCTCTAAGTTAGTATATTAGAGCCAACTTAGGTAAAATGAAGCTAACCTATGTCATTTTGGAAAAGAAGAAGAATAAGAAAAAGACTATAAGCTTATTATGTAAACTTGATCATTTTGTGCTAACATAAGTTATTTTGGAGCTAACCTATAGGAAACTAAGCATATAAGCTCTAAGTTAGTATATTAGAGCCAACTTAGGTAAAATGAAGCTAACCTATGTCATTTTGGAAAAGAAGAAGAATAAGAAAAAGACTATAAGCTTATTATGTAAACTTGATCATTTTGTGCTAACATAAGTTATTTTGGAGCTAACCTATAGGAAACTAAGCATATAAGCTCTAAGTTAGTATATTAGAGCCAACTTAGGTAAAATGAAGCTAACCTATGTCATTTTGGAAAAGAAGAAGAATAAGAAAAAGACTATAAGCTTATTATGTAAACTTGATCATTTTGTGCTAACATAAGTTATTTTGGAGCTAACCTATAGGAAACTAAGCATATAAGCTCTAAGTTAGCATATTAGAGCCAACTTAGGTAAAAATGAAGCTAACCTATAGGAAACTAAGCATATTAGAGATAACATAGGTAACTAAGTATATATATATATATCATTTTGGATAACTAACCTATAGGAGATCTGACATACCTGACAAAGTTCAGCTCTCATGCATTGTTCTTCTCCTTCTCCTTCTCCTTCCTCTCCCTGATGCGCCAAGAGCGGCGAGGTGGTGGAGGCAGTGGAGGCAGTGGGATGTAGTCTTCTACCACAATTGGCGTGGTCATGTCGCCCAACTGTGGGATCGCCGACACCACCACCGGTGCGTGGTCATTGTCAGGCACCACCACCATCGCGAGGCCACCTTCAGGCACGACCATCGCTAGGTAATCCTCAGCCACCTCCATATCTTGCCCATGGTCAGCCACCACCATCTCTTGCCCTTGGTCAGCCACCACCAGCGCTAGGTCATCCTCAGCTTGATGCCCATCGTCATCCTGCAGCTCCTCATCCTCACTCTGCTCCTCTTCTCCCGCACTCCAGTCCGGATCATCCTTCTTGTTGTCTATGCTGCTGCTAGAATCGCTGCTGCTTTTGCTACAACCAGAATCGCTGCTGCTTTCGCTACAGCCATAGTCGCCGCTGCTTTGGCTATAGCCAGTGTCGCTGCTGCTGCTCCCATTACCTGTCCAAAATGCAACAATGACCGTTAACAATCGATGTGAGACAAAGCCAAATGTAGAGGAATAAGAAGAGGCAGAACGTACCGGCATCATAATCGGCAGTGTAGCGCATGCAACACATAGTCGTGTTGAACACCTTCACGATGAGCATGGTGGCGTCGTCGTCGTACCTGAAGAGAAGGAAGTACCCCAGCCGCAGGTCGTAGGCACGGTAGAACTTCTCCCACCCACGAGACAAGTACATGTGGCCCTTCTTGATCACCAACTCCACATCCCACTGCCTGCGAAACCCACTGCCGGCCTGTCGCAGCTTCACATTATTTGGCGGATCTTCACCCATCAGCATGTTCATAAAACTGTTAGGCAGCCTCTACAGTTTGGGACAATGAGTGATGTAGCAAACAACATATATCATAATGAGATGGGTGAAGGGGAGATCTCTCATTTTATATACCTGCATCATGGATGATACTGAAGTCTCAAGTATGATAGTGAAGAAATCGGAAGCATCCAACTCGTACTGCGGTGTCGCAGATCGGCGGTGGCTGCTTCCCGCCATCTCTGATAAGCAGCAGAAGATACCAATTAGCACCCTTACAACAGATCATAAAACATGCATGATAACAGGCATTAGTCGCAAGTACCCCATATGTCCTATTTTTAGCAAAGTCATGCTAAAATTCACGGAAAATTTCAGCATTACCTTTGCTGAAAATAGGACATATGGAGTACCCGAATTTGCCGGAACAGAAGTTAATCGACATTCCGGCAAACTCAAGGGCCTCTCGGGGTACCTACAACATCATCACAAGTACAGCAGCAGCAGCAGTGAGTACAGGCATAACAGCAGCAAAACTATATATTTTTATGCCAATAAAACAACTCATGGAAGTAAACTACTAGCAGGCTCAAAAGTCAAGTAAACTGAAGATTATGACAGCTTGCAAACACAGGACCATGTCATTATCATGGCAGTCCACTATATATTTTTATGACAAAATACATCATTATCAAGGCACATTATGACCATTTTCTTACATGATGCTAACTGTACCTAACTGAATTTTTTGACAGTAGCTCAAGTTTTTGACAGTAGCTCCTCACATCCTGTTGCCCGCAACACTTTTTATGCTAGCAGCTCAAGTTTGTGCCATTGGAGCAAATAAGCAGGAACCAACATATGTAAGGTTTCAACAAGACTCATCATCAGTATATATAAGGAGGATCTTTGTAAACAAATGAACACTAAGAGCAGAATGTTCTTGCAACAAACATTATTGTGTGACATCGAAAGGCATCACTCTGCTTAAAGGGAAGGATGACTTAAGTGGCAGATGTATATGATTGCACCACTTGATCTACACTTCTCTATATTATATGATGTACTGAAGAACTTGAGCAAAAAAAGATAAATAGGAACATATTTCTCACCTTGGAGGTGTTGTTGCTGCTGCACTGTCTGAACTTCACTTCCTTTACCTCCTCGGAAACCTGAAATATGCAAATGTTAGAAAGGTTAATGAACCAACAAATGCCCTAATGGAAGTAATAACAACATGACAGCAAACAACCAACAAACATGATGGGCTTAAGATTAATGAACCAACATCGACAAACCAGATGGACAGAGATGTAGTGAGAGGAAAATTCTTTTTTGAATTTTTTATTTGTCTTTGAATCTGTTCCCAAAGTCAGCCAGAACAAACACAACATTATTATATATGATGCACTTGCTCCTTGCTGCCTTGTACACTTAGGAGCTCACTAAAAAGCAATGACATATTCATGATCTAGTTTAGCAGCAGGTTGCAATATTCCCCCTAATTGCAAGATGCATCATTTCTAATTAATTAGGAGAACCTACCTAGCGAGTCTCTGATTCGTTTATACCGTCAATAAAAAAAATCTACAAGAAAAAAAAGGTAGGCCAAATATTCATGTCACTTCCATTAGGGCATCATCTTCCTACAACTACTCATCTTCAGCAGCACATGATACTACTACTGTATCTAATACAACAACATGACACTTGTTACTGTATCTAATGTTCCTACAACTACTGTATCTACAATAGTAGCACATGATACTGCTACTGTATCTACAACTGCAACTACTATAACAACATAAAACTACTATGCATCATCTTCCTACTATAATTGCTACTCATCTTTAGAACCAAACACCAGCAAAAACAGAACCAAACTACTATCCATCCATCTAGCAAGCAACTAGCACAACTCATCCATCCATCCATCAAGCATCATATACCTAACTAACATCAACATACATACATCTATCTAACATCCATTGATCCGTGTAACAAGAGAGGAACAGGGAACAGTGACATGGACAAGAAGCATAGAGGCAAGGAAGAGAGGCTCACCCCAGGCCGCGGTCGAAGGAGAGCAGCCGCTGGCCACGCGCAGGAAGAGACGGCGGGAGGTGGTGGCAAGGGTCACGGCACCGTCCTTGGCTCGCCGGCTGCTGCGGAGGTGACCGGTGGTGGAGGACGGCAGGGGCAGGCGGGGTGGGCGTGTCGGGGCCGCGCTCGCCGGCTGCTGCAGGGGCCTGTACCAGAGGCGGGGCAGCGAGAGGTTCGGCCGGCTGGGCGCGCCGCGGCGGCGGGCCGGCAGCGGTGGCGGCGGCTAGGAACCCTAGCTGTCACGCTCGGGAGGGAGGTTGACGCAGGCGGGACTGCGGGGGGAGGGGGACGGTGAGGGCGTGGGCGCGGGCGGAGGGGGACAGTGAGGGAGGTGGTCGGCGGCGGAGGGTGGTCGGGTGCACGGCTGGGGACGGAGAGCATGGGGGAAGTGGTGGTCGGCGGGTGAGATGAGGCAGGGGAGGGATTAGAGTGTGGATTGGGGATTGGGGATTTTAGTGTGGGGGAGGCTTAGCAATGGCACACCACCCAGGGGTGCGCCATAAGTACATCCATAGCAATGGCGCACCACCGAGGGGTGCGCCATAAGTAATTTAATCTAGCCTGACTTGTCAGGTTATATACCTCCTAACCCTATCTACAACAGAACCCGCCCACTAGCCCGACTGGTCAGTACGCAGCACACACACCAGGAGGTCCTGGGTTCGATTCCCAGGCTCCCCAATATTTTTTATGCATTTTAAATCCTGTTTGATATTTATTTGTGTTTAAATATGTTCAAACTTGTTTAAATCATAACAGTAATATTTATTTATAAAAACAGTAATAATTTTTTAAAAAATATGTTCAAATTTGTTACTTGAAAATATCATCGACGGCGGCGGTGGAGCGGGGGGAGGGTGCGGGGGTGCCCGTTGGTGGCGGTGGAGTGGGGGAGGGTGCGGGGGGCCGGGTGCTCGTCGGCGGCGGTGGAGCGGGGGAGCGTTGCGGTGGGTCGTCAGCAGCGGTGGAGCGGGGGAAGGGTGCGAGGGGTGCCCATTGGCGGCGGTGGAGCGGGGAAGGGTGCGGGCCGAGGGCCGGGTGCTCGTCGGCGGCGGTGGAGCGGGGGAGGGTTGCGGTGGGTCGTTGATGGCGGTGGAGCGGGGGGAGGGTGCGGGGGGTGCCCGTTGGCGGCGGTGGAGCGGGGGAGGGTGCGGGGGGCCGAGTGCTCGTTGGCGGCGGTGGAGCTAGCGGGGGAGGGTGCGGGTGCGATCGAGATCGAGATAAAAAAGTGTCCATGAAATTTAAAAATATTCATGATATCAAAAAGTGCCCATTAGTAGTTTAAACTAGTAATGGCGCACTTTGACACGGTGCGCCATTAGCAGTTTTGCAAAAAAGTAAAAAAAAAAATATATACTAATGGCGCACTGTTTATAAGGTGCGCCATTACTTGCTAGAACTAGTAATGGCGCACTTTGAAATCATGCGCCATTAGTATGCATGGGAAAATGGAAAAAAATAAACTCAATACTAGTGGCGCACCGTGTGTCTGGTGCGCCATTAGTGTCTTCCACACTAATGGCGCACCTCCAACCGGTGCGCCATTAGTATATAGTAGTGGCGCACTGCTTACCTGGTGCGCCATTAGTATCAATCCTATCTATAGCCCTTTTCCTAGTAGTGACACAAAAGAGATTTATTTTGAAAATTAGAGATGGCACATGCAAATTTGCTTAGAACGGCATGGAAATACCGCATATAGGTAGGTATAGTGGACTCATATGGCAAAACTGGTTTAAAGGGTTTTGGATGCACAAGTAGTGATCATACTTAGTGCAAAATGAAGGCTAGAAAAAAGATTGAGAAGCAACCAACCAAGAAATGAAAAATCTCATACCCAAGCATTAAGCATAAGTAACACCAAATAATGCACCACAAGTAGGATATAAATTTCATCGCACAACTATTGACTTTCGTGCTTGCATAGGGAATCACAAACCTTAACATCAATATTCTTGCTAAAGCATAATACTCATCAACATGACTCACATATCATATCGTCATATCCCAAAACCATTACTAAGAATCAAGTTTATTTTGTCCAGTGATCTTGATGAAAGTTTTATTATATCCTCCTTGGATATCTATCACCATGGGACTATTTTCATATGTTGCTTTTGATAAGCTCAAACAAATATAAGTGAAGAACATGAGCATAATTTTTTCTCTCTCAAAATAATCTAAGTGAAGCAAGAGAGAATTTCTTCAAAAATAACAAAGCACAATGTGCTCAAAAAGATAAGTGAAGCACTAAAGCAATTCATGGCTCTAAAAATTTAAGTGAAGCATAGGAGCAATCATAGCATAATTTTTGGCTCTCTCAAAAAGGTGTGTCCAGCAAGGATTCAAGACTTAAAACACAGAAAAACAAGCAAAGACTCATATCATACAAGATGGTCCAAGCAAAACTCATAATATGTGACGAATAAAAATATAGCTTCAAGTAAAATACCGATGGTTGTTAGAAGAAAGAGGGGATGCCACTCGGGGGCATCCCCAAGCTTAGTTGCTTGCTACTTCTTGAATATTATCTTGGGGTGCCTCGGGCATCCCCAAGCTTAGCCTTTTGCTAATCCTTATTCCTTCATCCATCGTAAGATCACCCAAAACTTGAAAACTTCAATCACACAAAACTCAACAAAACCTTCGTGAGTTTCGTTAGTATAAGAAAGCAAACCACTACTATAAGTACCGTTGTGAACCCATTCATATTTTATTTTTGCATTATATCTATTCTATTACAACTTTTCTATGGCAAAAACTCTTCAAAGAAAATCTAAGAATCATCAAAACAAGCACACAACATAAGTAAAACAGAATCTATCAAAAAACAGAACAGTTTGTAGCAATTCGATTACTTCGAAAACTTCTGTAACTCCAAAAATTCTGAAAAATTAGGATTATGTGAATAATTTGTTTATTAATCTTATTCAAAAAGAATAAACTCAAAATCACTCTCTTGATAAAAATGAAAAATAATTTTGTGAGCGCAAATGTTTCTGTTTTTCAGCAAGATCAAATCAACTTTCACCCAAATCATCCCAAAGGCCTTGCTTGGCACAAACACTAATTTAAACCACAAAACACATCTAATCAGAGGCATAATTGTGTGTTTTATTGAAAACTTCAAGAAAACCAAAAAGCAAAAAGATACAAGTTGGTTTGCCTCCCAATGAGCGCTATCGTTTTACGCCCCTAGCTAGGCATAACACGTAGGATCTAAGTTTTGTCATCTTTAGTTCTAGTTCCATACGATGCCCTCATGATTGATTCATATGGTGACCTAATTCCTGTTCTAGGGAAGTGTTCCTTACCATTCCTTAGTGGAAATTGAATTTTAATATTGCCTTCTTTCATATCAATCACGACACCAATAGTACGTAAAAATGGTCTACCAAGTATAATTGGACAAGACGGATTGCAATCAATATCAAGAACAATAAAATCTATGAGAACATAATTCCTATTTGCAAGAATAAGAACATCATTAATTCTCCCCATAGGCTTTTTAATAGTAGAATCCGCCAAGTGCAAATTTAAAGAGCATTCTTCAATATCGGTAGGACCAAGCACATCACATAAAGATTTCGGAATTGTAGAAACACTAGCACCCAAGTCACATAAAGAAAAACACTCGTAATTTTTAATCTTGACTTTGATAGTAGGTTCCCACTCATCATGTAATTTTCTAGGAATTGAAACTTCTAATTCCAACTTTTCTTCAAGAGCTTTCATCATAGCATCAACAATATGTTTAGTAAAAGCTTTATTTTGTTCATAAGCATGGAGTAAATTTATCATGGATTTCAACAAAGAAATATAATCAACCAAATAGCAACTATCATAATTAAAGTCTTTGTAATCTTAAAATAGTGGGCACATCACTAGTTAAAATCTTGACCTCTTCAAACCCACCTTTATCAATTTTTTCAACAAGATTTTCACCCTCCGAATCATAGGGACGCCTTCTAGCTAAAGTTGACTCTTCTCCAGTCCCTTTTCCATCAATCTTAATTTTACTAAACAAAGAATCAATAGAAGAAACACCAACTGTTTTAAGATCTTCATCACTTTTATGAAGTAATCACTAGAAAACGCCCTTTCTAAAAAATTCTCTTTTAGCTCTAAGCATAGCGGTTCTTTTCTTAATTTCATCCATAGAAACATAAAGAGCTTAAATTGATTCTTCAACTTTAGGCACAAAATTGTTCATCTTGAGAGTTTCTACATCATGTGAAATTCTATCAATACTTCTCGACATATCATCAACTTTATTTAACTTTTCTTCTATCAAAGCATTGAAAGCTTTTTGAGTATTGATAAATTCTTTAATATAATTCGCAAGATCAGAGGTGTTTCTATTATTAATATAAGTAGGATTACCATAGGAATTGTCATAATTATTAGAGAAATTACTAGGAAAAGGCCTATGATTAAAATTACCTCTATAAACATTGTTATTGAAATTTTTTCGCGAGATATAATTCGCATCTATGGCATCACTATTTTTCTCAATCAAAGTAGACATAGGAACATCATTAAAATCAATAGGAGCACTTCTATTAGCAACCAACTTCATAAGAGTATCAACTTTTTCACTCAAAGAATTAATTTCTTCTACCGAATTGACTTTTTTACTAGCAGGAGCTCTTTCGGTATGCCATTGTGAGTAATTGGTCATAATATTGTCTAGCAATTTAGTAGCTTCACCCAAAGTAATTTCCATAAAAGTACCCCCCACGACGGAATTCAAAAGATTGTGAGAAACAAAATTCAACCCCGCATAAATTTTTTGTATGATCATCCAAAGATTTAACCCATGAATTGGGCAATTCCTCAGCATCAATTTCATCCTTTCCCAAGATTGTGCAACATGCTCATGTCCAATTTGCTTGAAATTCATGATCTAGGTTCTAAGGGAAATGATTTTTGCTGGCGGAAAATACTTAGTAATAAAAGCATCCTTGCACTTGTTCCAAGAATCGATACTATTGCGAGGCAAAGAAAAAAACCAAAATTTTGCGTGACCTCGCAAAGAAAACGGAAATAATTTAAACTTCACAACATCATTGTCCACATCTTTTTTCTTTTGCATATCACATAATTCCATGAATGTGTTAATATGAGACGCGACATCCTCATTAGGAGTACCGACGAATTGATCTTTCATAACAAGATTCAGCAAAGCAGTATTAATATCACAAGACTCCGCACTAGTGGCGGGAGGAGCAATCGGAGTGCTAATAAAATCATTGTTGTTGGTATTTGAGAAATCACACAACTTGGTGTTCTCTTGAGTCATGATGACTTCAGAACAAGATTGCACTCAAAAACAGATCTGACGAGAAAAACGACGAACGGAAAAGAGGGCGAATAAAACGGCAAATTTTTGTGAAGTGGGGGAAAGGAAAATGAGAGGCAAATGGAAAATAATGTAAATTGCAAGGAGATGAGATTTGTGATTAGGAACCTGGTTGACGTTGAAGATCCTCCCCTGCAACGGCGCCAGAAATTCCTTTTGATGCCTGCTTGAACTACGTCGGTTTTCCCCAAAGAGGAAGGGATGATGCAACACAGCGACGGTAGGTATTTTCCTCAGTGATGAGACCAAGGTTATCGAACCAGTAGGAGAACCAAGCAACACAACATAAATAGGCCCTGCAAACAAATAACAAATACTCGCAACCCGACGTGTGAAAGAGGTTGTCAATCCCTTTCGGGCAACGATGCCTCGAATTGGCAAGAAGACGTGATAAAGTTGTGATAGATAGGATAAATAGATCGCAAAATAAATAAAGTGCAGCAAGGTATTTTTGTATTTTTGGTTTAGTAAATCTGAAAATAAAAGCAAATAAAAATAGATTGCCAAGGCAAGCCGTAGGTTTCACTAGTGGCTTCTCTCGAGAAAAATAGCAAACGGTGGGAAAACAATTACTGTTGGGCAATGGATAGAACTTAAATACTCATGACGATATCCAGACAATGATCATTATATAGGCATCATGTCCAAGATTAGTATACCGACTCCAGCCTATATCTACTACTATTACTCCACACATCAACCGCTATCCAGCATGCATCTAGTGTATTAAGTTCATGAAAAAATGGAGTAATACAATAAGAACGATGACATGATGTAGACAAGATATATCTATGTAGAGATAGACCCCATCTTGTTATCCTTAATAGCAACGATACATACGTGTTGTTTCCCCTTCTGTCACTGGGATCAAGCAGCGTAAGATCGAATCCCTCACAAAGCACCTCTTCCCATTCCAAGATAAATAGATCAAGTTGGCCAAACAAAACCCAAACATCAGAGAAGAAATACGAGGCTATAATCAATCATGCATATAAGAGATCAAAGAAGACTCAAATAACTTTCATGGATAAAAACATAGATCTGATCATAACTCAAAGTTCATCGGATCCCAACAAACACACCGCAAAAAGACTTGCATCATATGGATCTCCAAGGGACCATTGTATTGAGAATCAAGAGAGAGAGAGAGAGAGAGAGAGAGAGAGAGGAAGCCATCTAGCTACTAACTACGGACCTGTAGGTCTATATAGAACTACTCATGCATCATCGGACAGGCACTAATGGACATGATGAACCCCTCCGAGATGGTGTCTAGATTGGATCTGGTGGTTCTGGAACTTGCGGCGGCTGGAATTGATTTTCGTCGTATCCTTAGGGTTTCTGGAATATTGGGGTATTTATAGAGCAAAGAGGCGGTGCAGGAGGCCACCGAGGTGGGCACAACCCACCAGGGCGCTCCTGGTCCTCCAGGCGCGCCCTGGTGGGTTGTGCTCCCCTCGGAGCTCCCCTCAAGTACTTTCTTGGCCCACTGGATGTCTACCGGTCCAAAAAAATCCACAAAAAGTTTCGCTGCATTTGGACTCCCATTGGTATTGGTTTCCTGCGATGTAAAAAACAAGCAGAAAACAACAACTGGCACTGGGCACTGTGTCAATAGGTTAGTACCAAAAAATGATATAAAATGACTATAAAATGATTGTAAAACATCCGAGAATAATAATATAACAACTTGGAACAATCAAAAATTATTGATACGTTGGAGACGTATCTAATTGCATGCTGTCAAGCTCTTGTGTAAGAGGCCCATCAGCCCCAAGAGCATCCCAGCGCTAGCAGCTCCATAGGCAGAGGCTGTTGAAAATATGCCCTAGAGGAAATAATAAATTGGTTATTATTACTATATTTCCTTGTTCATGATAATCGTTTATTATCCATGCTATAATTGTATTGATAGGAAACTCAGATACATGTGTGGGTACATAGACAACACCATGTCCCTAGTAAGCCTCTAGTTGACTAGCTCGTTGATCAATAGATGGTTACGGTTTCCTGACCATGAACATTGGATGTCGTTGATAACGGGATCACATCATTAGGAGAATGATGTGATGGACAAGACCCAATCCTAAGCCTAGCACAAAGATCATAGTTCGTATGCTAAAGCTTTTCTAATGTCAAGTATCATTTCCTTAGACCATGAGATTGTGCAACTCCCGGATACCGTAGGAATGCTTTGGGTGTACCAAACATCACAACGTAACTGGGTGGCTATAAAGGTGCACTACAGGTATCTCCGAAAGTGTCTGTTGGGTTGGCACGAATCGAGACTGGGATTTGTCACTCCGGTTAACGGAGAGGTATCTCTGGGCCCACTCGGTAGGACATCATCATAATGTGCACAATGTGACCAAGGGGTTGATCACGGGATGATGTGTTACGGAACGAGTAAAGAGACTTGCCGGTAACGAGATTGAACAAGGTATCGGGATACCAACGATCGAATCTCGGGCAAGTACAATACCGCTAGACAAAGGGAATTGTATACGGGATTGATTAAATCCTTGACATCGTGGTTCATCCGATGAGATCATCGTGGAACATGTGGGAGCCAACATGGGTATCCAGATCCCGCTGTTGGTTATTGACCGGAGAATGTCTCGGTCATGTCTGCATGATTCCCGAACCCGTAGGGTCTACACACTTAAGGTTCGATGACGCTAGGGTTATAAAGGAAGTTTGTATGTGGTTACCGAATGTTGTTCGGAGTCCCGGATGAGATCCCGGACATCCAAGGAGTTCCGGAATGGTCCGGAGGTAAAGAATAATATATAGGAAGTGAGGTTTTGGCCACCAGAAGTGTTTCGGGGGTCACCGGTAATGTATCGGGACCACCTGAAGGGTTCCGGGGTCCACCGGGAGGGGCCACCAGCCCTGGAGGCTTGCATGGGCCTAGTGTGGAAAGGGACCAGTCCCAGAGTGGGCTGGTGCGCCTCCCACCAAGGCCCAAGGCGCATCTAGGAGGGGAGAGGGGAAACCCTAGGCGCAGATGGGCCTAAAGGCCCACCCTGGGGCGCGCCCCCTCTCTCCCCCTCTTGGCCGCCCCCTCCAAGTCCCATCTAGGGCTGCCGCACCCCTAGGGTGGGAACCCTATATGGGGGCTCAGCCACCTCCCCTCCTCCTATAAATAGTGGGGGTTTTGGGGCTGCCAGAGACACGAGAACCTCTCCCTCAAGGCGCAGCCCTACCTCTCTCCCTCCTCGTCTCCCGCAGTGCTTGGCGAAGCCCTGCAGGATTGCCACGCTCCTCCACCACCACCACGCCGTTGTGCTGCTACTGAATGGAGTCTTCCTCAACCTCTCCCTCTCTCCTTGCTGGATCAAGGCATGGGAGAAGTCACCGGGCTGTACGTGTGTTGAACGCGAAGGTGCCGTCCGTTCGGCACTAGGATCTCCGGTGATTTGGATCACGACGAGTACAACTCCTTCAACCCCATTCTCTTGAACGCTTCCACTTAGCGATCTACAAGGGTATGTAGATGCACTCTCCTTCCCCTTGTTGCTAGTCTCTCCATAGATAGATCTTGGTGACTCGTAGGAAAATTTTGAATTTCTGCTACGTTACCCAATAGTGGCATCATGAGCTAGGTCTATTGCGTAGATTCTTTGCACGAGTAGAACACAAAGTAGTTGTGGGCGTTGATATTGTTCAATATGCTTACCGTTACTAGTCCAATCTTGTTTTGACGGTATTGTGGGATGAAGCGGCCCGGACCGACCTTACACGTACTCTTACGTAAGACAGGTTCCACCGACTGACATGCACTTGGTGCATAAGGTGGCTAGCGGGTGCCAGTCTCTCCCACTTTAGTCGGAACGGATTCGATGAAAAGGGTCCTTATGAAGGGTAAATAGCAATTGGCATACCACGTTGTGGTTTTGCGTAGGTAAGAAACGTTCTTGCTAGAAACCCATAGCAGCCACGTAAAACATGCAAACAACAATTAGAGGACGTCTAACTTGTTTTTGCAGGGTATGCTATGTGATGTGATATGGCCAAGAAGAATGTGATGAATGATATGTGATGTATGAGATTGATCATGTTCTTGTAATAGGAATCACGACTTGCATGTCGATGAGTATGACAACCGGCAGGAGCCATAGGAGTTGTCTTAATTTATTGTATGACCTGTGTGTCATTGAACAATGCCATGTAATTACTTTACTTTATTGCTAACCGGTAGCCATAGTAGTAGAAGTAATAAGTTGGCGAGACAACTTCATGAAGACACGATGATGGAGATCATGATGATGGTGATCATGGTGTCATGCCAGTGACGATGATGATCATGGAGCCCCGAAGATGGAGATCAAAAGGAGCAAAATGATATTGGCCATATCATGTCACTATTTGATTGCATGTGATGTTTATCATGTTTATACATCTTATTTGCTTAGAACGACGGTAGTAAATAAGATAATCCCTCATTAAAATTTCAAGAAAGTGTTCCCCCTAACTATGCACCGTTGCGAAAGTTCGTCATTTCGAAGCACCACGTGATGATCGGGTGTGATAGATTCTTACGTTCACATACAACGGGTGTAAGCCAGATTTACACACGCAAAACACTTAGGTTGACTTGACGAGCCTAGCATGTACAGACATGGCCTCGGAACACAAGAGACCGAAAGGTCGAGCATGAGTCGTATGGAGGATACGATCAACATGAAGATGTCCACCGATGATGACTAGTCCGTCTCACGTGATGATCGGACACGGCCTAGTTGACTCGGATCATGTAATCACTTAGATGACTAGAGGGATGTCTATCTGAGTGGGAGTTCATGAGATGAACTTAATTATCCTGAACATAGTCAAAAGATCTTTGCAAATTATGTCATAAGCTCATGCTTTAGTTCCACTGTTTAGATATGTTCCTAGAGAAAATATAGTTGAAAGTTGACAGTAGCGATTATGCGGATAGTAGAAAGCTTATGTCCTTAATGCACCGCTTAGTGTGCTGAACCCCAATCGTCGTTTGTGGATGTTGCGAACATCGGACATACACGTTTTGATAACTACGTGATAGTTCAGTTAAACGGTTTAGAGTTGAGGCACCAAAGACGTTTTTCGAAACGTCGCGGAACATATGAGATGTTTCAAGGGCTGAAATTGGGATTTCAGGCTCGTGCCCACGTCAACAGGTATAAGACCTCCGACAATTTTCTTAGCCTGCAAACTAACGGAGAAAAGCTCAATCGTTGAGCTTGTCCTCATATTGTCTGAGTGCAACAATCACTTGAATCGAGTGGGAGTTGATCTTCCAGATGAGATAGTGATGTTTCTCCAAAGTCATTGCCACCAAGCTGCTAGAGCTTCGTGATGAACTATAACATATCAGGGATAGATGATCATTGAGGTATTCACGATGTTTGACACCGGGAAAGTAGAAATCAAGAAGGAGCGTCAATTGTTGATGGTTGGTGAAACCACTAGTTTCAAGAAGGGCAAGGGCAAGAAGGGACACTTCATGAAACAGCAAATCAGTTGCTGCTCCAGTGAAGAAACCCAAGGTTGAACCCAAACCCGAGACTAAGTGCTTCTGTAATAAGGGGAACAGCCACTGGAGCAGAATTACCCTAGATACTTGGTAGATGAGAAGGCTAGCAAGGTTGATAGAAGTATATTGGATATACATTATGTTAATGTGTACTTTGCTAGTACTCCTAGTAGCACCAGGGTATTAAGATACCAGTTCGGTTGCTAAGTGTTAGTAACTCGAAATAAAAGAGCTACGGAATAAACGAAGACTAGCTGAAGGTGAGCTGACGATATGTGTTGGAAGTGTTTCCAAGGTTGATTTGATCAAGCATCGCACGCTCCCTCTACCATCGAGATTGGTGTTAAACCTGAATATTGTTATTTGGTGTTTGCGTTGAGCATAGACATGATTGGATTATGTCTATTGCAATACGGTTATTCATTTAAGGAGAATAATGGTTACTCTATTTATTTGAATAATACCTTCAATGGTCTTACACCTAAAAGAATGGTTTATTAAATCTCGATCGTAGTGATACATATTTTCATGCCAAAAGATATAAGATAGTACCACTTACTTGTGGCACTGCCATCTAAGTCATATTGGTATAAAACGCATGAAGAAGCTCCATGTTGATGGATCTTTGGACTCACTCGTTTTTTTTGAAAAGTTTGAGACATGAGAACCATGTTTATTGGTATGTACGGATGGAGGAACTCCATGCAGATGGATCATTTGGACTCACTTGATTTTGAATCACTTGGGATATGCAAATCATACCACATGGGCAAGATGACTGAAAAGCCTCGTTTTTCAGTAAGATGGAACAAGATAGCAACTTGTTGGAAGTAACACATTCTGATGTGTGCAGTCCAATGAGTGCTGAGGCATGCAGTGAATATCGTTATGTTCTTACTTCACAGATGATTTGAGTAGATGTTGAGTACATTTACTTGATGAAACACAAGTCTGAATTATTGAAAGGTTCAAGTAATTTTAGAGTGAAGTTGACGATCTTCGTGACAAGAGGATAAAAGGTCTATGATATGATCATAGAGATGAGTATCTGAGTTACGAGCTTTGGCACACAATTAAGACACTGTGGAAATTGTTTCACAATTAATACCGCCTGGAACACCATAGTGTGATGGTGTGTCCGAACATCATAGTTGCACCCTATTGGATATGGTGCGTACCATGATGTTTCTTATCGAATTACCACTGTCGTTCATGGGTTAGGCATTAGAGGCAACCGCACTCACTTTAATAGGGCACCACGTAATTCCGTTGAGATGACACCGTGTGAACTATGGTTTAGAGAAACCTAAGCTGTCGTTTCTTGAAAGTTTGGGGCTGCGACGCTTATGTGAAAAGTTTCATCGTGATAAGCTCAAACCCAAAGCGGATAAATACATCTTCATAGGACACCCAAAAACAGTTGGGTAAACCTCCTAATTCAGATCCGAAAGCAATAGGGATTGTTTCTAGAAACGGGTCCTTTCTCGAGGAAAAGTTTCTCTCGAAAGAATTGAGTGGGAGGATGGTGGAGACTTGATGAGGTTATTGAACCGTCACTTCAAATAGTGTGTAGCAGGGCACAGGAAGTTGTTCCTGTGGCGCCTACACCATATGAAGTAGAAGCTTATGATAGTGATCATGAAGTTTCGGATCAAGTCACTACCGTACCTCGTAGGGTGACAAGGATGCGTACTACTTCAGAGTGGTACGCAATACTGTCTTAGAGGTCATGTTGCTAGACAACAATGAACCTACGAGCTATGGAGAAGCGATGGTGGGCCCGGATTCCGACAAATGGCTCGAGGCCATAAAATCCGAGAAAGAATCCATGAGTTTGGAAGAAATACTTGATGGTCGTAAGACCGTTGGGTACAGATGGATTTTAGAAGAAGACGGACAATGATGGTAAGTGTCACCATTAAGAAAGCTCGACTTGTCGTTAAGATATTTTTCGACAAGTTCAAGGAGTTGACTACGATGAGACTTTCTCACTCGTAGCGATGCTAAGAATCTGTTGGGATTATATTAGCAATTACTGCATGATTTATGAAATCTTGCAGATAGGATGTCAAAACATTGTTTCCTCGACGTTATACTTGAGGAAAGGTTGTATGTGATACAACCAGAAGGTTTTTGACAATCCTGAAAGACGCTATCAAATATGCAAAGCTCCAGCAATCCTTCTAAGGACTGGAGTAAGCATCTCGGAGTTGGAATGTACGCTTTGATGAGATGATCGAAGAATTTTGGGTTTATACAAAGTTTATGAGAAACTTGTATTTCCAAAGAAGTGAGTGGGAGCACTATAGCATTTCTGATGAGTATATGTTGTTGACATATTGTTGATCGGAAATGCTGTAGAATTTCTGGAAAGCATATAGGGTTATTTGAAAAGTGTTTTTCAATGGAAGACCTGGATTAAGCTACTTGAACATTGAGCATCAAGATCTATGAGGATAGATCAAAAATGCTTAATAGTACTTTCAAATGAGCACATACCTTGACATGATCTTGAAGGTGTTCAAGATGGATCAGTCAAAGAAGGAGTTCTTGCCTGAGTTGTAAGGTATGAAGTTAAGAGTTAAAGCTCGACCACGGCAGAAGAGAGACAAAGGACGAAGGTCGTCCCCTATGCTTCAGACATAGGGTCTATAGTATGCTATGCTGTGTACCGTACCGAAGTGTGCCTTGCCATGAGTCTGTCAAGGGGTACAAGAATGATCCAGAAATGGGGATCATTGGACAACAGTCAAAAATTGTCCTTGGAGTAAATAAGGACATGTTTCTCAATTATGGAGGTGATAAAGAGTTCGGCGTAAAGGGTTACGTTGATGCAAGCTTTAACACCTATCCGAATGACTCTGAGTAGCAAACCGGATACGTATAGTGGAGCAACCATTTGGAATAGCTCCAAGTGGAGCGTGGAAGCAGCATTTACAATATGACATAGGGAATTGCGAAGTACATACAGATCTGAATGTTGCAGACCCGTTGACTAAAACCTCTCTCACAAGCAAAACATGATCAAACCCCAGAACTCATTGAGTCTTAATCACATGATGATGTGAACTAGTTTAGCGACACTAGTAAACTCTTTGGATGTTGGTCACATGATGATGTGACCTGTGAGTGTTAATCACATGGAGATGTGAACTAGATTATTGACTCTAGTGCAAGTGGGAGACTGTTGGAAATATTCCCTAGAGGCAATAATAAATTGGTTATTATTATTATATTTCCTTGTTCATGATAATCGTTTATTATCCATGCTATAATTGTATTGATAGGAAACTCAGATACATGTGTGGGTACATAGACAACACCATGTCCCTAGTAAGCCTCTAGTTGACTAGCTCGTTGATCAACAGATGGTTACGGTTTCCTGACCATGGACATTGGATGTCGTTGATAACGGGATCACATCATTAGGAGAATGATGTGATGGACAAGACCCAATCCTAAGCCTAGCACAAAGATCATAGTTCGTATGCTAAAGCTTTTCTAATGTCAAGTATCATTTCCTTAGACCATGAGATTGTGCAACTCCCGGATACCGTAGGAATGCTTTGGGTGTACCAAATGTCACAACGTAACTGGGTGGCTATAAAGGTGCACTACAGGTATCTCCGAAAGTGTCTGTTGGGTTGGCACAAATTGAGATTGGGATTTGTCACTCCGGTTAACGAAGAGGTATCTCTGGGCCCACTCGGTAGGACATCATCATAATGTGCACAATGTGACCAAGGGGTTGATCACGGGATGATGTGTTACGGAACGAGTAAAGAGACTTGCCGGTAATGAGATTGAACAAGGTATCGGGATACCGACGATCGAATCTCGGGCAAGTACAATACCGCTAGACAAAGGGAATTGTATATGGGATTGATTGAATCCTTGACATCGTGGTTCATCCAATGAGATCATAGTGGAACATGTGGGAGCCAACATGGGTATCCAGATCCCGCTGTTGGTTATTGACCGGAGAACGTCTCGGTCATGTCTGCATGATTCCCGAACCCGTAGGGTCTACACACTTAAGGTTCGATGACGCTAGGGTTATAAAGGAAGTTTGTATGTGGTTACCGAATGTTGTTCGGAGTCCCGGATGAGATCTCGGACATCCCGAGGAGTTCCGGAATGGTCCGGAGGTAAAGAATAATATATAGGAAGTGAGGTTTTGGCCACCGGAAGTGTTTCGGGGGTCACCGGTAATGTATCGGGACCACCGGAAGGGTTCCGGGGTCCATCGGGAGGGGCCACCATCCCCGGAGGCTTGCATGGGCCTAGTGTGGAAAGGTACCAGCCCCAGAGTGGGCTGGTGCGCCTCCCACCAAGGCCCAAGGCGCAACTAGGAGGGAAGAGGGGAAACCCTAGGCGCAGATGGGCCTAAAGGCCCACCCTGGGGCGCGCCCCCTCTCTCCCCCTCTTGGCCGCCCCCTCCAAGTCCCATCTAGGGCTGCCGCACCCATAGGGTGGGAACCCTAGATGGGGGCGCAGCCACCTCCCCTCCTCCTATAAATAGTGGGGGTTTTGGGGCTGCCAGAGACACGAGAACCTCTCCCTCAAGGCGCAGCCCTACCTCTCTCCCTCCTCGTCTCCCGCAGTGCTTGGCGAAGCCCTGCAGGATTGCCACGCTCCTCAACCACCACCACGCCGTTGTGCTGCTGATGGATGGAGTCTTCCTCAACCTCTCCCTCTCTCCTTGCTGGATCAATGCATGGGAGACATCACCAGGCTGTACGTGTGTTGAACGCGGAGGTGCCGTCCGTTCGGCACTAGGATCTCCGGTGATTTGGATCACGACGAGTACGACTCCTTCAACCCCGTTCTCTTGAACGCTTCCGCTTAGCGATCTACAAGGGTATGTAGATGCACTCTCCTTCCCCTCGTTGCTAGTCTCTCCATAGATAGATCTTGGTGACTCGTAGGAAAATTTTGAATTTCTGCTACGTTACCCAACAGAGGCGGGTCGGGACACTTGGAATGAACGACCGCAATGGTGCTATGCTGATCATGGAGTCCGAGAAGACCGTCGTCGGAAGATCGCCAGCTCAGCCTTTTAGTCTATATTTTATTATAATTGTATGCATATGTAGGTCGTGAGTGTTTTGGGCATTGTCGCATGTGGCATTTTAAATTATCCTGCATATGTAAGACAATTATTAAGCATTGCCATGTAAATTTGCCTCAACGGCGAGCAGATCATGCGCTGGGATGCCAGAGCGGAGCGCACCGCAACCGCCTCAATGTCGAGCAAAACGTGCGGACCAACGCGAGCAGAGCGTGCCGCGGCCGCCTCAACGGCGAGCAACCACATGGTCAACCTTCTAGCACTTCGTGGGAGGTGCAACGACGCATCCATCGGACACGATGGTGATATATTGACCGTGTGTGATAGTGGGCAGACACGTACACATACATCCTAGAACGTGGGCCCACATATGCCATCCGGGGACCATTTTGGGCTTCCGATGCATTGCATACGGTTGATCCAAAAGAACTATTTGCGATGAGCCAGAACAATAGAAACGGGCTTCGAGCCTAGAACCATCAACTTTTTTTGACCTTGTTTCTCATCACATTGTAGATTACAACACAATTAGTAATTGCAAATCTGTTCACACCGATCAAACCAATATGTGTTCACACCTAGCGCCGGGCTATAAAAACTACCCACTCAAAAATTACTTCATAGTTCCTCTCCTCACCACCCACAAAACTTGTCTTTCTTGTCAAGTCGTTCCGCCATGACCGGTAGGAAGAGTTTCGGGTGGAGTTATAACCAGATAGCAAAGACCAAGGCCGCAGAAGCACTAGAGAGGTCCCGCCGCTACGCGGCAGCTGTAGCAGAGATGTCCTGGCGCACCGCAGAGCCCTTGAACAAGCTCTCACCGGCACGTGAGGGCTCTCACAAGCACACTCACTGCATCAGCGATCGCGATGAGATGGCGTTGCTAAAGTCCTTGGCCGGCAACAATGACATTCTATCTGGCCTCATTAAGCAGCAGGAGGTGGTCGACGGCTTGATGAAGCTGCTCGAGATCAGCGATGCCTCGGTTGAGAAGGCGACCGGCCTCGTCGAGAAACTCATGGGTGACAATGCGAAGCTCCTTAAGGCACTCGTCGAGAAGGAGGAGGAGGCCCCGGCTGGAAGATGCTGCATGAGCAGAGCAGTGCCTCGGGGATGACGCTGAAAGCGGTCGTCGAGGAACTGATGGGTGACTTGAGGAAGCTCCAGATCGAGCGCGAGAAGGAGGTGGGGGAATCCGTGGCTGTTGTGAAGCAAAGTCGTGAGGAATTGAAGAAGGAGCTAGAGGATGTCATCGCCCGACGATCCATCAAGGAGTGGAGACAGTAGCAACCCAGATTGTTGTGTGCAATTCCTTCTTCTCTTGCCCCATGTCTTCCGGGCTTTGCCTCATGTGGCATTTGAATTATACGAAACATGTAAGACAATTATTATCCGTGTCATTGTAAATTTGTCGTTGTATTATCCGTTGCCATTTTATTTGTCGTCCTATTATCCGTTGCCATTTTATTTGTCGTCGTATTATCCATTGCCCTATGTGGCATTTTTAATTACCCAGAATATAAGTTGAAAACACGAACAAAGCAAATGCTAACATTGAGGGGCCATTGGATCACAAGCAAATACCGTACGTCCAGGTGCTTTAATTAACCATGTGTTAAAGAACGTCTCGTCCTCCATTAATGGAGAAGTTGTGAGTGAGGCGGGCGGCTAGTGGACAAAGGTCAAGAGCTCGCTTCCCGGTGAGTATGTGCGGCCTTGCTATTCGCACATGTACCGTCAAGCCTGCGAGGTGGACAGGATGCACACGTCTCGTCGAGCCTGCGAGGCGGACTGCTCGCATGTGTCTCGTCAAGCCTACACAACAAACTTCTCGCGCTAGTCCTGTCTAATCAAACAGCTACACGCACGCCACCGAGTATATGGTTAAATTTTGGCACAAAATACAAAGATGACCAATGAACGAGGACGGAGGTAGTACTATCCCATAAGAAAAGAGGGATGCGTGGCCGCACTTAAATGGTTACGGGAACACACAGTTCATATAATACAACCATTTGTGATATTAACCGCCAGCTATTTGTTTCAAAAGGACTTCGTTGGTTATTAATGTGTGTGCCTTGTCTCAAACTAGACAATTATTTTACCATGACATATATGTGCCATGTCATGAAACCATGCCAAGTTTCATGTTTTTTGGGTGAGTTTATCGATTTACTGGGATATAAAAACCAAGATTCTCAATGTTCCGGGATGATGAGACGTTTGTAATTCACTCACATTCCTTCATGAGACCTAAACATGCACCCAATGACACATGTACGATTTTCCATCCATTTTGCTTCACTGGAGCATGTGCTTGTAGTTCAAATTCGAGTTATGGACTATCTTAAAGGCCTAGAAAACTCAATTAATATATAAAATGGCCAAACTAACCGTGAACAGTTTCAAATTTCATCACGACACTCCTGTTGTTCTATGTTGCTTGTAGAAAACAAAATTCAAGGCGAGAAGAGGCAGTAATTATCGTTTCGCCCACAAGAGGGGCATGTTTCCCTACGGAACCATGAGGGTTACGAGAAGCTTCGGTTTGTAAGAGGCTTGTAGTATAGCTTGGCCCAAATTGGACAATTTTTTTACCATGACATATATGTGCCATGATGTGACACCATGCCAAGTTTCATGATTTTCTGGTGAGTTTTGGAATTACATAGATTTAAAATCCAAGATTTACAATGTTTGAGGCCGAGCCAGGACGCTGAGACGGCTGAATTCATTCCCATTCCTTCCATGGTTCCTAAAAATGAACCCCAAGGACACATGTACGATTTTTCTAGCCATTTTGGTGTACTGGAGCATGTATTTGTAGTTTGGATTTGAATTATGGACATTAAATGGCTAGAAAACTCAACTAATAAATAAAAAAGGTCAAACGAACCCTGAATAATTTCAAAGTTCAGCGCGAATCTCCTGGTGTTCCATGTTGCATGTAGAAGAAAATACAAGGCTAGAAGAGGGAGCGGTGATCATTTCTCCCACAAGGGGACATGTTTCCCAATCGAAACCACAAGGGTTCTTGCGACAGGCTCTAGTTTTTAAGAGGTTTGTAATAAAGCTTGGCCCAAATTGGACAATGTTTATACCACGACATATATGTGCCATGACGTGACACCATGCCAACTTTCATGACTTTCTGGTGAGTTTTGGATTTATGGGGATTTAAAAACCATGATTCCAAATGTTTGAGGACGAGCCAGGATGCCGGTATGGTTGTAATTCATTACTATTCCTTGCATGGGACCTAAACATGCACCCAAGGACACATGTATGATTTTTCTAGCCATTTTGGTGAACTGGAGCATGTATTTGGAGTTCAGATTTGAATTATGGACATTAAGTGCCTAGGAAACTCAATTAATGTATAAAAAGGCCAAACGAACCCTGAATATTTTTAAATTTCAGCATGAATATCCTGTCGTTCCATGTTGCCCGTAGAAGAAAATACAAGGTGAAAAGAGGCAATGATTATCGTTTCGCCTACAAGGGGGACACGCTTCCCTATCGGAACCACTGGGCTTCTTGAGAGAAGCTCCGGTTTGTAAGAGGCTTGTAATAAAACTTGCCCCAAAATGGACAAAAAAATTTCCTCGACATATATGTGCCATGTCGTGACACCATGCCAAGTTTCACGATTTTCGGGTGAGTTTTGGATTTACGGGGATTTAAAAACCGAGATTCTCACAAAATGTTTTCAAATAGCACACGGTTCACTCACAAAGTCATGTGCCTACCAAACCATGGTGGATGCCACCCTGCTGCACGCGCGATCTGAGTCGTGCATTTTGATTGGCCAGAATCCAAACCCCACAGATAGTACACCTGCATCATTGGATACTCCCATATCAAACGGCAATCCTCACCCCTTTCGACAGCACATGCAGTTCCTGTTGTGATTTTATTTATATGAGTAAGCACTATGCGCATGCATCGTGCTAGCTCACGCTTCCTTCTCTACTAAGATTTCCATATTCATGTAATTTTTTTCCATATTAATGTTGTTATATATCCAAACACGCTACTGTTTCCCGCCACTCCTCCCATCGGTTTCCTGCCTCTTCTCCCATTGTTTTCCAGCTTCCAGTGTCAATGCTTATAGAAGGCTAGGCGGCGACACATCAGCCATGTAATTATTGCACACAGTTTCTAAAAGCACAAACGCGTGTGATAGTAGGGAGTAGGTCCCATAGGGTGACCAGCGTGAAATGCCTTAAAGTCAAGGAGGCAATTCCTATCGGCAAGGGGCGGCTTCCCATTCGCTAGCCCAGTCGAATGGAAAGCAAAAGTTAAGCGTGCTCGGGCTAGAGTAGTCTAAGGATGGGTGACCCGGTGGGAAGTTGCATATCTCAAGCTTCATTTAAATGCTATGACACCGTCAGTATAGAGATAAATGTCTCTATAGTGACCTGTCATGATGATTATATAAACCTTTGCATCCTTGTTTTTCTAATTTGTAGACTATGTTTTTTATTGGTTATTTTTTTGTTCTAAAAAATGAATGAATGATCGACATCTATAGGCCCACACAAATTATCCCTTTGACCCAACGCCCGAGAAGGGTTTACTCTTTGCTCCATTTGCTATTTTAGAGCAAATCAAGTTTCAGCACATGCGTTGGACGGCACCCGACCCCTACCCCCCACCCGCCTCGAAGTTGCGGTCCCGACATCGTATGTCTTTAACCTGTCCGCAAGGGTATGATGTTCAGTTGGTGCCCCATCGAACTTGTGCTGTCGAGATTTGAACAAATCACACACCAGAACCATACATTTTTTAGGCTGCGTGCAGGGTATAGGGGGGCGGTGTTCTGATCAAGCATTTCTCCCTTGTACGGGTTATAGACGCTGCACATATCTGTGGGCTCCCCGAGGTGTGTGTGTATATATATAGTGTTACTATTCATCACTCAGGGTGCAGAATAAGTTATTCTTCACCCGAGGTAATCTTACGATCATTTCATAAATAAATGACATTTGAAATACAAATAGTTACATTCATATTGATTTACTGCATAAAATTTGGCATAACAAAAAAATATAGGTCAAAAATTGTATTTTATGTACATTTTACACTATGTTTTTACATTTGTAATGTTACGTAACATATTTTTTTACGAGATTATAGGTTTTCTTACGTTCTCTTTTTATGTCTAAAATAAGACAAAATTTACGAAATGTAAAATTACGATGCATAGATGTTAAAATAGAGGTGGGTGAAGAATAACTATTCCTCAACCAGGATGACGAATAGTCAATCCTTATATATATCATCCCATTGACCGATAACGGGGGGTATGTGTTGGCCGTGAATGGATTCCTCCTAGTTTGTGTTAGGGCCGGTCACCATCATATCTCGTTCAACCAAAGCTCGAGCTCATGTGTTTTCAAGATTCCCTCCCACACGCTCGAATTTATGGGTTTGACCAACACCGTACCCTGCGTATCTTGTCCTTAACTACCTGGATTTCATGGTTGTTGTATGTATCGAGAGGCAGGGCGCCACATCTAAATGGTACATTATTTGATATTGAAAACACACATTACCCCTTCCAACGTACATCATTTTGGGCCTCATGCAGGAGGTGCTGGTTTTGTGGTCCCTCTCATGCGATTTTTAATGATGGTTCAATCTATTGGCCCAAGCGGTTTATATATATATATATATATATATATATATATATATACAGATGTCGTTTGACCAAGAGATTCACTGGTCAGTCTTATGGTAGGTCATGGCGACATGCATGTATGACCAAAGTATCATTACGTGCATCCGCCATGCTGACACGAAGCGGGAGGTGGGTCAAACACCCTAGCTAGGTAGCTACGACAATATGTCATTACAGATATATCCAAGGGTGCTTTCAGGTTTGCGAGGCAGGTGCCACCAAAGTTGTGCATTGTGTATTTAAAGCTTTAAACATCACACCCTATATTCCTACATATATGACTTCTGGCCCCTCTCATCAATCTTCGATGACACACCCAACTGTGGGCCCGCATAGTCAAAGTTATCCATTGGAATTTTGAACATCACATACCACCCGTTCCACTCATATATATTTTGGCCACATGCTGGTGTGGCTGTCTTCTGACCCTTTCTAACATTTTTTGCTGCAAAGACTCGGATGACGCTCAAAGGACACGGGTGTACTGGCTTAACCGTGTGCGATGCAAGTGCACTGTGAATCCCCACAACTGCGCAAGTGCGAGCAAAGGTGGAGGTACCGGCTTAACCGTGTGTGATGCTAGTGCGCTGTAAACTCACCACCTACGCAAGCTAAATGCGGGTAGTTTTTTAGATTGAATTCCACATCTGCGTCTGAAAATTAGGACAAACCGTGTGCGATAGACCAGCCAGCTATAAATCTAAAAACAAACTACCTGCCTTGAGCTTTGCACAAATTGGCAGTCCACCGCTTTTCCTTATTATCATACACGCATATTCTTATTGGACCATGTCCGATCTTGGGTACTCCCACACGCATGAATTCCTTTACCCAAATTTTAGTAGCCGCCGTACTTCAACCATGGCCCCCACTCCTCCAGCACAGACCTTATAGTAAAATTGCAGTAGCCGAGGCATATGAACCGTCGCCCTCCCTCGTCCACCACCATCTCTACCCACCATTACTAAAATTTTCAATAGCCGCGGCGTATCCTGAAACACCACCCCACCCACCCCCTCAATAGTCCCCCCAGTCCGCCCCTCCCCCTCGAACCCTAGCTCGCCACCGCCGCCAACCCTTGTCGGTCTGCCCATTCCTCCTAGCTTAGATAATAAAGTTCAGGTTACCCAACAATTCCCATACCGTCATCCACTTCCCTGAGTTTTTAGATGAGGCCTGCGGTGTCCCTCCTTTCCAGATCCACATGCCCTACTCCAAAATGTCACAGCCTAAGCCCGACCGCGTATCTCAAGGAGCCCGATAAGCATTCGACCAAGAAGAGGTTTATCATGGCCTCTCTGGAAGATTTTGGTGAGGTGACCGCCGTTCGCCCCCGACCTGTCTATCCCGGAGCAACACCTCGCGGCGGAAGCCAACAAAGACGTTTGACTACATTGCGATGTTGAAGGATTCACGTCAGCGGGCTAGCGTATTACTGTATCTCAGGAAAGCTGGCTACGACATCAAGCTTGTCAACAGCGATGGCTTCACGCGGGCCATGTCATAGGTTAAGTGGTCCATCCCCAACCCCTTTGGTTCAACTGCCGTCGATCTCTTCGATGACCCTGCCGCCGATCTCCTCCGCCATGCGGTCAAGGATCTACGATCCTTGTACGCCATTAATGACCCACAAGTATATGGGATCAATTGTAGCCTTTTCGATAAGTAAGAGTGTCGAACCCAACAAGGAGCAGAAGGAAATGATAAGTGGTTTTCAGCAAGGTATTGTCTGCAAGTACTGAAATTGTAAGTAACAAAGTAGTTTGATAGCAAGGTAATTTGTAACGAGCAAGTAACGCTAATAGTAACAAAAGTGCAGCAAGGTAGCCCAATCCTTTTGAGGCAAAGGACATGCACAAATGGTCTCTTATGATAAGGAAAGTGTTCTTGAGGGTACATGGGAATTTCATCTAGCCACTTTCATCATGTTGGTTCGATTCATGTTTGCTACTTTCATAATTTGGTATGTGGGTGGACCGGTGCTTAGGTGTTGTTCTTATTTGAACAAACCTCCTACTTATGATTAACCCCCTCGCAAGCATCCGCAACTATGATAAAAGTATTAAGAATAAATTCTAACCATAGCATTAAACTTTTGGATCCAATCGGTCCCTTATGGAATAGCGCATAAACTAGGGTTTAAGCTTCTGTCACTCTTGCAACCCATCATCTAATAAGTACTCCACAATGCATTCCCTTAGGCCCAAATATGGTGAAGTTTCATGTAGTAGACGTTCACATGACACCACTGAGGGAATCACAACATACATATCATCAAAATATCGAACACATATCAAGTTCACATGATTACTTGCAACATGATTTCTCCCGTGGACTAAAGAACAAAAGTAACTACTCACAAATGATAAGCATGCTCAAGATCAGAGGGTTTTAAATAGCATAATGGATCTGAACATATAATCTTCCACAAAATAAACCATATAGTAATCAACTACAAGATGTAATCAATACTACTAGTCACCCACACGCACCAATCTATAGTTCCGGTACGAAGATTGAACATAAGAGATGAACTAGGGTTTGAGAGGAGATGGTGCTATTGAAGATGTTGATGGACATTGACCTCCCCAAGATGGGACAGTTGTTCGTCATGATGATGACCATGATTTGCCCCTCTGGGAGGAAAGTTCCCCCGACGGAATCGCTCCATCGGAGGGCAAAAGTGTTCCTGCCCAGGTTCCGCCTCGAGACGGTGGTGCTTCATCCCGGAAGTCCTCGCTTTATATTTTCTAGGTCAAAATGACTTATGTACCAGAAGAGGGCACTGGAGGTGGGCCGAGGGGAGCACAACCCACCAGGGCGCACCTGGGCTCCCTAATGCGCCCAGGTGGGTTGTGCCCACCTGGTGGGCCCCCTTTGGTACTTATTTTCTCCAATAATTCTCATTTATTCCATAAAAAATCCTCGTAAAGTTTCAACTCATTTGGAGTTGTGCAGAATAGGTAGCCTGGCGTAGCTTTTTCAGGTCCAGATTTCCAGCTGCCGGAATTCTCCCCCTTCGTGTGTACCTTGCATATTATGAGAGAAAAGGCATTAGAATTAATCCAAAAAGCATTATTATGCAATAAAACAACATAAATAACAGTAGGTAAACATGATGCAAAATGGACATATCAGCCATCGAGCCCATTTTGTCATTTTTGAAGGACATGTTCTACGGCGACAGCTTGGGATCCTTAATTGTCAAGTCAGATCTCATCGACCACGACCACGAGGAGGGCACCCACAAAGGTTCTTCCAAGGTGAAACATCCCATCTGTGACATCAGAGAGTGCACCATGGGTCTGTGCTCTTCCAACTAGAAGGATCCCGTCCATGACATGTGAGACTACATCCTATCAGCAAATCTTACCTTTTCTAGCTTGTGACCCGTACCCTTTGTTGTAGTAGCTTTTTCCATGTGGTGTTTTAACTATGCTGTGTTTAATTATTCTAGTTATGCAAAAATGTAATGCTCAATAGGGCTATGCGATGTTTAAGTATGAATTGTCCACTTCAGTTTCATGAATGGCTATATTTGGTTGTTTATAGTGAATAGGCTCCTTGTCTATCTGTAGTTGGTTGTTTGCTTGGTTGTAGTGAGCATTTGTCCAGTGATCGAGCATATGCCTTGTTTATCTGTATTTGGTTGTTAGGTTGGTTGTAGTGAGCATTTGTCCAGTTATCAAGTAGATGCCTTGTTTATCTGTATTTGGTTGTTAAGTTGGTTGCAGTGAGCATTTGTCTAGCTTTCAAGCAGATGCCCTGTTTTCTGTATTTGCTTGTTAGGTTTGTTGCAGTGAGCATTTGTCCAGTTTTCAAGCATATGCCCTATTTATCTGTATTTGCTTGTTAGGTTGGTTGCAGTCAGACTCTGTCCAGTTTTCAATGGCTATATTTGGTTGTTATACTAATCATTTATGCCTTGTTTATTTCAGTCATTCACAATGTGTTGTTCATTATGTGCAAGTCGGAACTGTGCCGCTCGATTGCATCAATACCAGTTGGAACGGCTATATTTGGTTCAAGTTGTGCCTGGTGTAGTTAACACATGCCCTTTATTCCAGTTTTACACATTTATCCAGTGTGATGTTTAAGCATGACCTACTTTCTATTCATTTTCAACAATACTAGTTTGAATTGCAATATCTGATGGTTGTTAAGCCTGTTGTAGGTAACATTCCCTTCCATTTTATATCTGCTTGAAAAGCATGCTGAAACCAACACATTCAAGCTATCATTTGGAGATGATGTTGTTTACCTTTGCTGTATTTGTTTGATGTTGAGGTTGTTGTACTTATCATGCCTTTGCATTACTTATGCAGGACAACAACGGGAGTGGCCACCATTTTCCGCCGAGGTTAGTTTCGTCCCTTGGCTTGTACTCCCCCATCGTTTCGTAATGTAGTGCATATAGATCCAGGCTTGGACACTTGTTAGCTTATAATATTGACTTGTGGCTTGTAGGTACATATGCCCTTGGCAAGGATCCACGCATCAACCCTTTTTGCGTATGGGGCAATGAGATATTCATGAACAAACATCAAGTGAGGAAGCTGATAAGGATTATTAGCAAAAATATACAAATGGTAGCAAGCAAATTATTTGTTTACGCTCTATCGAATACAACACTGAGCTGTAGGATGGTAACTACAAACTCCGCATCCTTCTCTTTTTACTACCCACAATGAGTTGTTAAACAACAATGTTTGAATCCTTTTAGTTCGCAGTGGTTCCCGAAGCAATTTACTCAAGAATACCTCTCAAAGTACACGATTGGTGGACACACAATGAAGGTTAAAGTATTTCATCCAGACTACAATGACCATTGAGAAGTCCTAATGAAGACAGTGAAGGATGGAGGGGCAGCCATCACAAGGGGTTGGCCTAGAGTCGTGTGCGCATTACGCATGGAAGAGGGCACAATATGGGCATTCCGCTTCACCTTCTCCAGCAACCAGAATGTCTTTCGCCTCTCTCTTTACAGTCTTTAGTACAACTATGGTTCATCATTCTTTACTTGGTGCTTCTGTAGTTCTTCAGTATATGTACCTGTGCATCGAATTATGCATTCATGGTTGAACCTATATTTGTAATAAACATGGTTCGATATGAAATAAGTGATTGCCTACTTTCAAATTCAAAATCTGTGATTTTTAAATGCAGGTATTAAATTAGGGATTACACTAGACACGATTTGCGAAAGAGAAACGTCTGCGATACACATGGAGATCGGACACGCTTCTCGGATCCACTACGTGTGCGATCACTCTCTGCTTCACACACGATCAACCAAGAAAAAAAGTGTACAATTAACAACAACATCGCACAAAATTCCTTCTTATTAAATGTTTGCAAAAGTCACCTTATCACACATGCTTGGCAATTATGGACTATTTATTATGTTGTGTGCATCACAGACATTTGGTCATAGAAGAACGCGTGCGATAGGTCTTCATCCGACGCGGGTACAACGAATGAATCGTGTGGGATGTATTCAAGCTTCGCATATAGTTTTATAGGGACAACTGTATGCGCTCTTACGTCGAATTACATACAATTGTGGAAAAGTAAATGTGTGTGATTGTTTGCTTATCTTACATGTTTTATAATCATGAACTGTTTGTGATGGGTCGTGCATCGTAAACATAGCACCACAGAATACCAACTGCGATGGTAATGCGAGCACAAACGTGTAGCAAGGATGGAGAGTTTTGGATATTCGAGATATCAGAAACTGTTTTATAGGGACAACTATATGCATCAAGGCTCCCTATCCCCGACGGTTTCTGGGTCGTGTGGGAAGGACCCCCCTATCACAGTCACTTACTTGGCGATGGTTCAAAACGTCATCGCAAAAAGGGTTTAAAAACCGTTTGTATAACACCTTGATGTACCAGTGTGAGCTGGACAGTTAATAATTGAACATCACACAGTGTGCAGTACTAAAATAAACAAGGCACGAACATGTTTAATACATCAACTATACAAAACATAGCCATTGCAAGTGGTATTGGTAAGACAGTTGGTCAGATGATACCTGGTAAGTCCTAGGGGGAAGTCGCCGGGGCACTTCATCTGGGCCAGAGCCTGCACCAAGTCGGCAGCAGCGGACGCGAGGTGTTCCTCCGGGTCAACACGCACATCAGCCATCACGCCATCGACTGCCATTATCTCCTCGACCTCCATGCGATATGTAGTTGGCCTTGCATGGTGATGCTCTAGAGGTAGGGGCAGTGGGGATTTGAAGGCATGAGGATGTTTCGCAGGCGCCATTTAAGCAATCAGGCTAGGGCCGTGATAGAGATCGGTGGGTTACCAGACTAGATCGATGATGCTCGGGCAGAACGTAGATGTGGTTGAAGCCATGGTTGCAGCGACGGCGGTTTGAGTTGCCGATTGGAGGGAGGGGCGAGATACTGAGGAAATTTTATGGGTGGGGATGTGGTGGGAGGAATAAGTTCTGAAATCGCGCGCCTAATGAAAATTTCACTGCGAAACTTGAAACTTGTGCGGGGGAAACACCCAGTGCAGACAAAGCGCGTAAAATACTCGTGTGCAAGAAAAGAGAAAATTGGCAGATCCCATCTCCAAAAAAATGTACACATGTAGTTGATTTTTTCGGTCAATGGGACACTTGATTTATTAGGAAACATCGCACAGGTAACTGACTTATCATTAACGCAAAAAATCACACAGGTACACCATAGAAACCGTGTGTTTTGTGATCTTCTAATAATCTTATATCCATCAACATCTCCAACCGCACCTAATTTTAGAAATCTCTTTCATTGTGTCAGGATTATTCAATGTACATGAACGAGGCAAGGTGACACCAGATGAACAATCATTGGTTTATGAAATGCAATCAAGTATTAACCTGCCTCGCTCGCATAGCCAGATTTGATCCTATGCAACAAGAGAGAAGCTTGGTGTCATCCATCGGTGCAGCAATTTAAGGAGGTGTGCGGCCAAATCGAGCGCGAGGTGGGACTAAAAACCAGCTGCGGCCAGGTCTAGTCTCCTGTGGCTGTGGACGGACGTTTCGTGAGTATTTAGGGCCGGGGTGCGGCTACAAAACTTTAGTGAACATATGCTAATCAACGCTCAAAGCCCTCAAAGGATGCACTTATCAACATTGTATGTTAATAATAGATAGTACCAACTTAAAGTACTGCTGGTATCTCTAAAATTATTACGTATGTAGTACCGGTAGATACTCGTAATTAGTTATACAAACTTACGAGCGACACACGCACTAACTACTTCTCACATGCTGGCATCGGGGTATGCTGGCCAAACGCCGTCATTCTCCTTCCCAGCCTTGTAGGCGGCAACCCATTGTGCTTCGATCTCCGCCAAACTCTCCTCAGCACGCCATGCGTCCTCTTCTTTCTTGCGGCAGCGGGACTCTCTTTTCTTGACTGCTTTATGCCTTTTCCACTCCTTCTGTGAGGCTTTGGACACCTCTAGATCCACCGCCCATTTGTCCATGGTAGCATCAAATTCCACCCACGTACTTGTGTGACCGGTGGCGGTGATGAACTCGGCACGGCAGGATGCCATCGCTTCCTTACCATGTGTGCGGTCGACGAGGAACGCGGCACGGCGGGTGTCGGTGTCAAAACTGGCGGATCTCGGGTAGGGGGTCCCGAACTGTGCATCTAAGGCTAATGGTAACAGGAGGCGGGGGACACAATGTTTACCCAGGTTCGGGCCCTCTCGATGGAGGTAATACCCTACTTCCTGCTTGATTGATCTTGATGATATGAGTATTACAAGAGTTGATCTACCACGAGATCGTAGAGGCTAAACCCTAGAAGCTAGCCTATGATTATGATTGTGTATATGATCTATCGACTAGCCTTGCCTTGGTTTAAATAATGCACCAGAGGCCTTGGATAACAAGAGTCCTAGCCGAATACGCCGGTGGGGAGGAGTCCTTGTCTTGGTCACCAAGTCTTGTGGAATCTTCCTCGTATGCGGCAGCTGTCTGAACTGGCCCATGAGTATACGGCCATGGAGGTCCTCGGCCCAATCTAACTGATCGGGAGACGACATGGTGAGTACCCCCTAGTCCAAGACACTGATAGTAGCCCCCTGAACCGGTCTTCAAGTTGGGGACGCTCCTCGATTCTTCCGAACTGTTCTTCATCTTCGGTCGCCGGTCTTGAAAACTGGTTCAACAAACTTCTCATCTTCGATCTTGAGGATCACCAACGTGCATCCGAAGAGTTTATACCTTGGGCATCCGAGGAGCCCCTTTAAGTTTTCGGCCTTTATCAATGCCTTGTTATTTTTATGCCACACCTCGGGTTTGAAGTTGTTCCCGGGCGGCAGTGTCCTCTTGCGTCCGAGATCCAACGCCGGACTGCATTCGATTTCTCTTTCACAGCCGAGCTCCAATGCCGGACTGCTTCCGAGCTCCAACGCCGGAATGTATCTAAGCTCCAACGCCGGATTGTATAAGAGTATTGTTACAACCGAGCTCCTACGCCAAACTGCATCCGGGCTCCAACGCCGGAATGTATCCGAGCTTCAACGCGAACTATATCCGAGGTGTCATAGATCACCCTTGCTCAAAAAAGTTTGAAGGAGTTTAGCCGAGCTTAATGTCGGAAATGCCCGCTATGGAGCCAGCCACTGGCGCCCGAGCTTTATGCCGGAATACTTCCGAGGTGGTGCACCACCTTGGCCATGGGCTGATTTTTATGAATTTAATTCTGAATTGTGCAATGTAATCTTGGCCGAGATGTATAGCCAGTAGCCCTCAAGGTGCATGTTTGCCTAATATCCAGGATGCACCTGAAGGAAAAAATCAAACCGCTGACCCTAGTGGCCCTGAGACTCAGGTTGATTCGTAAAATCAGCCTGAGGATCAATTCCTAGCTCGGCAGCATACTTAGGAATAAAAACACGGTGTGCAAAGTCCTCGAGACTCAGGTTGGGTGCGGCCGACCAACCTGAGGATAATAATCTCCTTGAAAACTATATTGCACTTTAAATTTTCTGCATTGGATTGTCAATGCAGTAGCCCCCGAGCCACTGGTCGGGTGGCAACACCAGATCAGGGGATTGATGTACCCCTTTAATATTTGTAAATGATAAGCACGAACCCCAGTAGCTCCCGAGCCTTAATGTGGGCACGGGTGGCTGAATTAAGGATCGATATCCGTAGTAAAATCACAAATTATGTGTAATGATTCTATGTATCCAAGTACTTTACATCATTAATGCTCGGATCCGCATTGTAAAAAAAACTTTGTTGACCAACCATCGGCTTCCACCTCCTTGGCCAGCAGTCGAGGAGTGTTTGTCCTACTTTATAAAGCCTTTATGAGGGCAAAGATTTACGGCAAACAAGGCAATCCGGCCATATGGTTTTATAAACAAAGGTACGCAGAGAGAAAATAGTCCCACTATCGGTTCCTTTCTTTGGGTTGTCATGCTAAGCATGATCATGAAACCTCGGCTTCGATCAATGTGGGAGGAAAATATTGAGGATTTAGTTCGGGGAAAGTTCCCGAACTCTATGGTATTAATGAACCAAAAATTTTACTTCCGTCGTTGCCGACCAATGTGATCCTTTAAGATTGCTAGCTTTTGGCTTCACCCAGTCTGAGGTACTAACTCGGATGACCCGGTAGTAACAATCACAGAGGTGCTCCCTTTACCGCCTAACCAAACAATCGGGAACGTATGGGTAAGCACAGGAGCCAGGCAACCCAACTTGGCCAAAATCTTAAGTCAAATTGATGCATATTTATGGCTTTATATAACGATAATTACGAAAGGCAACACTTGTATAATGAATACAAATGTTGGTGATATATACTTATTTTGACTCCATTGCGATCGTTTATCAGTTGAAAGTGGCCCATCATCCGCTCCTACCCCTTTGTAGATACTATGCAGGGTGTTTCCGTAATAACAAGACAACCCTTAGCCGACGTCTCGGTGCCCAAAGGCGGTTGTGTTAGCGGGAACAAGGCAATCAGATATCCGGGCTTTATAACTTTCACTTAGTCATAGGAGTTTTAAACTTGGTAAGCTAGCTACGAGCCCCCGGTTAGTGTTAGGTGACAGTTGAGGTCAAACCGTAAACACTTTGGCCAATGTTATGAACGGCCCGTCATTTAACATAGTCATCGATCGCTGGCCAGTTTACGCTTATTGTGACAGTCAGTTTTCAGCTTTCTCCGCTGAGGTGCTTAACCATGCAAGCTGGAAGCACGACCGCAGTGGTTCTCCCTTTGCACACCTAGCCGAAAAAAGCGGAACGTAGGAGGCAAGCACAGGAGTCGGGTAACCCAACTATTGACCGAAGACACAATTCGATACCGATGCATATATAGAAATATCCGAGAATGTTTTTCCCGAATCTCTAAAGATGTCCGGCGTTGCACTGCAAGACTTATGCTGGAAACACACAAATAGTTTAAAAGTGCCATAAACATGGAAAACCAAAAAACGTCAGTGAAAACTTGACGTCTGAACAAGATCAAGTGTTCGGTGCGAATCCGAAAATTGGAAAAAAATTGTGCTTCTGTCATGATTTAACAATGACGAAGAAGAAAACACATTTACAGCTCATATATAAATTTTAAGAGCCCCCAAGTGACTTGGGTAAAAGAATTTTATGTATAATGATTGTATGTACCGAAGTACTTATATCATATCTGTGTTCACCCGAACTTTATACGCGTCTTAACCGACCGTCGGCTTCTCCCTCTTTGTTCAAGGGCCGAAAAGTTTTATGTACTCCACCTTTCGAGAATATCGATGGTGTTTCCGATAACCAGGCAATCAGGCCATAAGGCTGTAACAGACAAAGCGCGCTCAGGGAACTTATGCTATATTACTAACAAAGTATAATAAGCATCTTCGAAGAAAATAGTACCCATCGATACCTTTCTTCGGTTGCTCATTGTTACTACGAGACTTGTGCAATAGATATTTTGTACTCATGAGTTCCGTCGTGTGCCGACCATGATTGAACAAAATAAGAGCGCTAGCTTTCGGCTTCACCCAGTCTGAGGTCCGAGCTCGGATGACCCGGTGGTGACAATCGCAGAGGTGCTCCCTTTACTCCCTAGCCGAACAATCGGGAACGTAGGGGTAAGCACAGGAGCCAGGCAACCCAGCTTGCAGAACACTTAGGTCAATATGGTGCATATTGTGGCATAATACACGAACAAGGAATGAAGCCGTACAAGTAGAATCATATGCAAGAGGAAAGGCTTCATAAAGGAAGCCCCCAAGTAAACGGGCTATTTGAATTTGTGTGTCACAAACAAAGTTTTGACAAGGAATTTTGTCACAAACAACTTTTTTCCAAAAAAGTATAATGCTTGGTCGAACCGAACAAAATTCAAAACTGAAAGACTTTGAGCATGAAAGCAACTTAGCTGGTTAATGTGCTCGGTATTGATGACGCGATTCGGGCTTGTGGTGGGACAAAGACGCCCATTGATATGTGACAGACCCGACAAGGTTCGCAGTCCTCGGCATGCCCGAGGTCCCAGCCCCCAAGCCTGAGGTGTCCGAGCAAGGAGTTCGGCACTCCGGAGTAGTGACCGTGTAACGCAATCCAAATCGATTACCTGCACACATAAAATAGTGCGGTCCAGAAAAAATAATAATAATATATATATAATCCTTGCATAATTGCTTTACACAAAAATAATTTATTTAAAGAGATGTGGCCTGGCGTTGAAGCCAATGTCGATGTAGGGTGTCGGCGTGACGCAATGAAGGCGTGACAAAGCCTGAATTTGCAGGGTGGTCCGGGTTCCGGATGCGGCGTTCGCCGAACTATGTGCGGAAACTGACCAAACCACCACGCGACCGTCGTTAATGTAGCCTCCATTTGATAGACCTGTGTACAGGCGGTGGAGCAAACCAGAGTAACAATTCCTTAGGAAAAATAAAATCAACGAGCTAAAATTGCTAGGATTAATAGCACTTGGTTTATTTGTTGTAGCAGTCCGAAGAAAAGTGACTCCCAAAATTGGGAATCGATCCGCACCCCCATTGCCTGATGGGTAGTGAAGCGACGGCATGGCGATGCTGGTAAAGCTTGGCTCGTCGAGGCAAAGCTTCCAGTCCAGCTAACGTGACGAAGCTGGTCGGCTGACGCCGCCGAAGTCTCCGAAGTAGGTTGAAGAAGGGATGGCGAAGCCCCTGGTCTAGCCGAGGTGACAGAGCAGGTCGTTAAGGAGACGTTGCAGCTGCATGTCAGCCGAGGTGTTGAAGCAGTGCGGCATGATAGACATCGGCTCGATGAAGCAATGGTTCGGCCATGTCGATGCAGGTCGTAACTTGTGACGTGGTCAATGCTGGCTTGATGAAGTGACCGTGCGGTGATGCTGGTGTGCCCGCTCCGTGTAATCCATGGGGCGGCAATGTTGGTGGCGATTTATCCTTCGCGATGCCGAACTCTTGTTCGGCTTGCTGAGATGATGATCCGAAGAAGTCGAGCTCGGCTCAACAAAGCGGCGACGCGTTTAGCGCAGGTCAGCAGCAGTGGAGCAACGTTGTCGGGCCGGTTTGACATCAGCGCGATGGTGAAGATCATATTGGAAAAGATGTTAAAATTGGTGGGATGTGTTTGGGAACAAAACACAATACCCCATAAAAAACTTCCTTCAAAAAGGATGTCCGAAATCCCGTTCATAAAAAAGATGAATTCGGGTCGGATTCGTTCTCGCGCAGAAAACAGATCCGAAAAGTGATGCACTAATCGGAAGGTTCCTGGAGTTTGGACGGTCGGATCGAGCTGAAATTTTGAGGGGTGGTAGATATGGGAATTCCGCAGCAGATGAACAGTTGGATCTTCCAAAGGACCTCTGAGCTGGGCTGTGGAGACCACGCCCTAAACTCGTCCAGATTCTTGTCCAGATTTGACAGGGCTCTGGTATATCGTGGATTGCCAGAGATTCTTCCATCGGAACTCGACGAAATTTTCTAGGGTTTTTGTAGACTCAATTCCGCACAATTCTACCGAAGCAATCGTTAAAACGACACTTGAGGAGGCAATGGTGGCGGATAGAAGTTCGCTATCCAGAAAAACAGCATGGTCGCCCGAGGGCAATGTTGACGTTGAGCCCCCGAGCTCCATGGGTGATTCCTCCATGATCTTGATAGAGATCGGAGTTGATGTTGATGAAGGCCCTCATCCGAACATGACGATCGGAGGTAGGATGCAGTCCTTGGTCTAGCCAAGGTGACCAGTCGAGCCGGTGACGAAGAAGTTGACGTCGCAATTGATCTGCAGTCGAGCCATTGATTTTTTTTGCCGATCACACATCGGAACTCTCAATGAAAGCACCAATGTCGGAGTCAAAACCGGTGGATCTCGGGTAGGGTGTCCCGAACTGTGCATCTAAGGCTAATGGTAACAGGAGGCGGGGGACACAATGTTTACCCAGGTTCGGGCCCTCTCGATGGAGGTAATATCCTACTTCCTGCTTGATTGATCTTGATGATATGAGTATTACAAGAGTTGATCTACCACGAGATCTTAGAGGCTAAACCCTAGAAGCTTGCCTATGATTATGATTGTGTATATGATCTATCGACTAGCCTGGCCTCATTTTATATAATACACCAGAGGCCTAGGATAGCAAGAGTCCTAGCCGAATACGCTGGTGGGGAGGAGTCCTTGTCTTGATCACCAAGTCTTGTGGAATCTTCCTTGTATGCGGCAGCTGTCCGAACTAGCCCATGAGTATATAGCCATGGGTGTTCTCAGCCCAATCTAGCTGACCGGGAGACGACATGGTGAGTACCTCCTAGTCTAGGACACCGACAGCGGGATGCCATATCGCTTCCTTACTAGTTACTGTGCACCGCGGTGCCATGCACATCGTTTGGAGAGAGCTCTGGGGTGGAGTGGTTGGACATCCGTACGGTGTGGTAGTTTTTAAGAGATCAACGACAAACAACGAAGGAAATTTTGCTTCCCTTGCAATCTTGCTCATTCATTATTGTTCACGGTTCATCCTCGTCGCCTCCAGAAATAGTGTGCACTGAGCCTATTGTGTGTTGCCTTATGATTGGCCGGAACCCCAATCACGCGGATCGCACGTGTGCACTGTAGGATGCGCTGCGATCGAACGACAATCCATGTCCCTCACATCACACCCGTGCAGTTGTAACTGGATTAAATTTATATGCATTAAATGCCTAAAAATGCACATAATCCCCTAAATATGGTAAATGAACCCAGAAAAGTGCCAGATTTGAACACGGTGATTTGCAGTGTTTATGTTCATTGTAGAAAAAAACTCAAGGGCAAAGAACAAATAAAATTTGGATTCCCCTTCAATCTTGGTGATTTCCCTCTCGAAAGCATGGAACTTCCTCGGTGATGGTTTGATTTATGAAGGGCATGTATGACGACATAAGCCAAACCATCTCAAATTTTTACCAGGGCATGGTGAGGCCATACCATGGCACCATGCCAGGCATCATGTTTTTCAAGCATTTATTCCATTTTTCTATAGTTGAAAAACCAATAAATAAATGTTTGTGGTTGACTATTGCCACACATTTCATCGAAATATCTACCCATTCCTTGTAAAAGGTATGAGAATTTACTAAATAGTACGAGCATCGTTTTCCAGAACGTTCTTGTGCACCCTTTCATGCACCGATTGTTTGAACTTGAATTATGTGCATTAATGCCTAGAAAATGCATGTAATCCTCTAAATATGGTAAATGAACCCGGAAAGGTGCCAAATTTTAACACACTAATTTGCAGGGCGTATGTTCATCGTAGAAAAAAACTCATGGACAAAGGGTGAAGGAAATTTGGATTCCCCTTCAATCTTGGTGATTTCCTCCTCGAAACCATGAAACTTCCTCGGTAATGGTTTAATTTATGAAAGGCGATGACGACATAAGGCAAATATTCTCAAATTTTTACCAGGGCACGGTGAAGCCATACCATGGCAGCACGCCAGGCGTCATGTTTTCCAAGCATGTATTTCATTTTTCTATAGTTGAAAAACCAATAAACGACGCATTTGTGGTTGACTATTGCCACACATTTCCTTGAAATCTCTGCCCATTCCTTGTAAAAGGCATGAGAATTTACTAAATAGCACAAGCATGGTTTTCCAGACCGTTCTTGTGTACCTTTTCATGCACCAATTGTTCGAATTTGAATTATGTGCATTAATGCCTAGAAAATGCACATAATACCCTAAATATGGTAAATGAGGCCAGAAAAATGCCAAATTTGAACACGTTGCATTGGAGGGGGTATGTTGATCGCTGGAAAAATCGGAATGGCAAACTAGGACGAAAATTTGGATTCCCCTTCAATCTTGGCGATTTCCTCCTCGAAACCATGAAACTTCCTCGGTGATAGATCAATTTATGAAGGGCGTGCATGATGACATAAACCAAACCTTCTCAGTTTTTTACCAGGGCACGGTAAGGCCATACCATGGCACCATGCCATTCGTCATGTTTTTCAAGCATGTATTTCATTTTTCTATAGTTGATAACCTAGTAAATGACGCGTTTGTGGTTGACTATTGCCACACATTCCCTTGAAATCTCTGCCCATTCCTTGTAAAAGGCATGAGAATTTACTAAATACCATGAGCATGGTTTTCTAGACTGTTCTTGTGCACCTTTTCATGCACCGATTGTTCGAATTTGAATTATGTGCATTAATGCCTAGAAAATGGATACAATCCCCTAAATATGGTAAATGAGCCCGGATAAATGCTAAATATGAACACGTTGCATTGGAGGGGGTATGTTGGTCATAGAAAAAACCGAATGACAAACTAGGAAGGAAATTTGGATTCCTGGCCCCTTTAATGTTGGTGATTTCCCCCTCGAAACCATGAACCTTCCTCGGTGATGGTTCGGCTTATGAAGGCCGTGCACGACGACATAAGCCAAACCTTCTCAAATTTTTACCAGGGAACGGTGAGGCCATACCATGGCACCATGCCAACCGTCATGTTTTTCAAGCATGTATTTCATTTTTCTATAGTTGAAAAAACCAATAAACGACACGTTTGTGGTTGACTATTGCCACACATTTCCGTGAAATATCTACCCATTCCTTGTAAAAGGCATGAGAATTTAATAAATAGCACGAGCATGGTTTTCCAGACCGTTCTCGTGCACCTTTTCATGCACCGATTGTTTGAATTTGAATTATGTGCATTAATGCCTAGAAAATGCACATAATCCCCTAAATATGGTAAATGAACCCAGAAAAGTGCCAAATTTGAACATGGTGATTTGTAGGGTTTATGTTCATTATAGAAAAAACACATGGACAAAGGACAAAGGAAATTTGGATTCCCCTTCGATCTCGGTGATTTACTATCGCACACGATTAATCTTCGTCGCCTCTGTGAACCATGTGTGTTCACCCACACATGCAATAGGAAAAAAGAAAACCCTCGCCCACTTCATCCCCACCCACTCGCCGCGGACTCCTCCGCAACTCTGCACCTCATCAACTTCTATCGCGGTGGCCACCCTAAGCTCAACAGCTATCATCGGTGGGCGGAGGTCGTGCTCCAAATGGCACGGGATTTCAACCCTACCGCTTGCTGCCGCCTATCTGCACCGACATTCTAGACTCTAGTCAATCGGGGTTTTCTGAGGGATTGGGCTGGGGATTTTTCTCATGGAGAAGGTAATCAATTTAGTGAAATGTTCACTCATCTCTTATCACAGTCCGTCCACCGCTGTTAATCAACTAACGAAAATTGTCGTGGATTCATTTTTCTTTTAGCTGATTCGAGGGCTTTCATTTATGTGTCCATAGTGCAAGCACAAATCGGGCAAGTGTTGTCACGGCCAGTTAGAAACAAAGGTCTATCTTACCATTCTGGATGACCTCAGGGAGCGCTCAATATGTTCAATCTCATCTTACCACGGTTGGCATGGCCTAAATTTGTGAACATATACCGTCTATTGCTACATTTGGATAAAAGGTACGGTGGCACATGCAGACTAGATGTCGAAGCCAATTTTTTTTCCTATATTAGGCAAATTTATGATGTATTGTTCATTCAGTTACTCTCATATTTGCATCAAATGTTTGTTACATTATCTATTTTTAATTTTATATTTCGTACTTTGCTTTCAGCTATATATTGTTTTGTTATATCAGTTACTCCCATATTTGCATCTTGCTCTGTTATTTCAATACCTAATTTACGATCTTAATTTTCATTTCAAGCAGTACATCCCTTGCTTTGCAAGAACAAGAGTAGACAGAAATCTTGGGCTTTACTTTGTTGATGACTCCATGGATGTCATATTGACAACGCCTCATGGATTTACAATGACAGTTAGCGTGAAACTTGATAAAGATGGTCACTCCTACTTTGGTGCGGACCTTTGGAGAAAAATGTCTAAGTTCTATGAACTAAAAGCCGGCAATAAAATTCTAGTGCGTGCACCATAGCCTGGTCTAATTAACATGGATGTTTACTTCCCCAACGTCATCAACCAATCAAAATCTGATCGAGGTTAGTGTCCTTTCAACTTTCTCCATGCTGGCATATTACTTAGAAAAATCAGGGTATTTGTTCTAACTAATTGATCACTATTTAAGCAACCAATTGTGATTTCATTTTCTAACTCCGTTCCTAGGCAGTAACAAATTCTATTTACCAATTTATGCGCACTATATATTCTTCTGCCATGTTCTAAATAAATAATATGTTTCCATCTTTTAAGCAGGAAATGTTGGATACATAGTTAAAGATCTATATGTTACTAAGCGTACCAAATTTCACTAGAAAGACTTGAAGCATGTCATAAAATTTGTTGATAATCTGACAGAGATAGCACAGCGTATGAACACTAGATTTTAGATGGGATTAATTATACCTATGGTGCACACATTGAACACGACCAATTGAGTGCATAAAACGATGGTACAAAGTCTTATTTTTATGTTGATGCTCATAAACTATATATATCTTCAATGATATGTTACAATTGGTTTCTATTCTACATTTCAACAAAAATTGCCCGCTGCAGCTATTCCTGAATCGATTTCCCAGCATGGTATAATTACACTTGTGTATGCTAATAACGCCAAAGTGATTGCGAGGTACTGCGTTTCCCGTAGAAATGGAACCATTCAAATTAACAAGTTCTAACTTGTCGTGGCAATGCATCCATATTGGAAAATTGGAGACTTTGTTCTACTCATGCTCTACCAAGGCACAAGAGGGTTCTTCCTTTTCATTGATGAGATGCCGAGTCGCCGTGATCAAGCTGCTTCCAGCGGATAGTTGTGGTTGTTGGCCCTCAGCCTCTTAAAATGTGCTAGCTATTACTATGTTAAGTATGTAGATATGGACCATATGATTGTTGGCCTCAACCTCTTAAAATGTGATAGTTGTTACTATGTTAAGTATGTAGATATGGACCATATAGTTGTCAAAACTGTGTTACGAAGATCCTCCTTTTGTTGAATAATGTAACCACTATATATATATATGTTACTCAAATGTTGTTATACAAGTTCTTAAATTTTCATGGAAATTATATCGTACACAATTCATTGAGTTTAAGCATGTGCCTAGTAGAGCGGTAGAGTAGAGGACGTCCATGTTTTCGATGTGGTGATCAACACCGATGTCCATAAGGCATTTGCATATTAATTGTCCATATTGCAAAATCATACACGTGTTATCTATCACACATGTGTTAACATAAGGAAACGTATGTGTAACTTACTAATCATCTCACACGAGTACTCACACACGCATCATGTGCGATACTCCTAGCCACCGCAAGCAACTAGTTTGCATTTTTTAAAGTTTTTTGTACACACAGAATCGCACATGAATTAACTGTAGTAACCGTCTGTGTTATAATTTCTCATCGCAAACAGTTCATCTGAGTGGGTTGTTTGCCGCGTATCACACACACATCTTGTTTACGCGAATCATTTGTGTTCTTTTGGCTCATCGCAAACAGTTCATCTATGTGAACTGTATAATGCATACCACACACATCTTGTTAAGTTGAACCGTTTCTGTTGTGTTCCCTAATCAAAAATAGTTCGTCCAAGTGAACCGTATGCCGTATATCATACACACCTTGATCTGGCTCACCGCTTTTGTTGCATTCCCTAATAGCAAGCAGTTCATCTGAGTGAACTGTATGTCGTATATCACACACACCTTGATATGGCTGCCCGTTTCTGTTGTTCTATCTCGTGGCAAATAGTTTGTATGGATCAACCATATGCCCTGCATAGCACACGCAACTAAAATTTGAACCGTGTTTGATGTCTCCGCCATCACAAACGTTTTGCATCTTTTTTTGATGGTTTTTTACATCACCGTTTGCGATTAATGCATCGCACACAGTTTCGTCAAAGGGTCTCTGATCGTAGTGTCACGTTAGCAGCATCCTGCAGTAGTGAATGCTTTACTGTGGTTTATGTCAAATGGTTATGCTTCCCATCCATGCTTATGTTGATATCATGGTCATGTGTGTTGTTATTTCATCATGTTATCATGGTTCAGCTCATCATCATTCAAGTTTAACCGGACTTTAATCGAACTTGAACACCTGTTGGCTGAGTATAGTGCCACCGAGTCGAGCTGACCAGTGCAGCCACACATTCCTGTATGGGAAGGCCTTAACACGGTCTACTGTCATGCCTCTCGCTGGTGCCTCCAACTAGGGAAGGTTATGTGCGCGCGCTATCCTGACGTGGTAGGCGGTGATAACCTTGTGTGCCCAAGTTTGGTTTGAGCGCTCTTGTCCCCATTTGGGACCGTTTGTTTTATTTGCCATGACGGTGGCCGTTGGATGTCACGACGTGACATCAGGGCCACCCATGACTCAGCCCAAAGGGGAGTTTTTCGGAGTGGCCGGGAGAGTGTCATGCAATATATTGGTTTTGTCAGAACGCCGTTGGTCCATCCGAATCGGAGCACGAGGCCTTGGGCTCCATAGTGTGGGTACAGTGTGCTAACCTTTGTAGAGTGTATAATCTATCGATAGCCGCGCCCATGGATATGGGCCCAGTTTGTAGTAGGTCCACACTATGGGTCAACAATAATAATAACCTGACTAATCAACAACCCTGGTTCGACGAGGAAAGAAGTTGGTTGATCTTTAAGTGACCGTGAGAGGATCATAGTGGTATCATGGATACCGGAGTTGGTTGGTGTATAAAGTGTCATGTGATGATCGTAGGTAAATATCAAGCTCCTTGTGATTAGGTGGTCACTACGGTATTGTTAATACAAAGCTTGGTTGATCGTGTGATGCCCAAGTTGGTAAGTTGATACATGTTGTGGTTACGAGATAACCCCGAGCAGAGTAAGTTGAATCATGATAGTTTAAACATGATGCATGCTAGTATCATCATGTTCATATGTTCATGCCATGCTCATCTTATATCGTTCTAGTAGTATCATGTTCATCACTGTATAAACTGTAAATTCCATGTTGTTTGTCTTGATTACTTTGGTTGTTGTGAGCTTGCGAGTACATTCAAAGTACTCACCTAGCGTGTCATGCCAGTTTGCAGGTCAGGCCGTTATTGCTTTCTTGTCGAGGATTCCGAGTTTGCGAGGTAGGATACGCGTTGTAGCCAGAGTCCCTGCAGAGTGGAGTCCATCGCCGTCAATGCTATTCCGCTACTATAAGTTATTCTGCTGCTACGAGTTGTTCTGCTACTAGCATAGAGCAACCTTGGCAGGCGTAGTATCACCATGCCGATGTAATTTCTTGTTATATCGGAACCTTTGTATCCATCCCCTTTGTAATAAGAGCTGATTTGTTGTATGCCAAGTAGTGCTGTATTCCATAAGACTTCATCTCTGGGTTGGAATACAGGGTGTTCCGGTCTCTCTAAGCCGGGATGCCACAACGGTGTTGTAGTTCTCATGAGAAATATACTGAGCTGAATTTGTGAAAGGTTGCCTACCACCTTTCCTTTTCTTCGGAGCATCTTCTTCTTGCTCATCTGGATTTTGTTCGGATCTACCGTTGGGCCCTTGGCATTTGGAGCCTTTGACTCATCTAATGTGCCCATGACTGCCTCTTCATCATTGGCCACACTCAGTGGTCGAGCAGAATCTTCAATAGATTGCATATTCCTGTGAATGAGAATAAATTCAAGGGAAAATTGGGACAAGGTTACAAATGCTCATAGAGAATATATTTTCCGAACGAAAATGTTTTGAGGAATAATTAGGTGGATACTTTGATAAATGTTTCGAATGAAACAAATGTATAGGACGAGCTAGTAGGTCCGAAGAATATACTAGTCAGCATACTAAGCATTCCATTTGTGCGAGACATAACACAAACCCTAGATCTGAAATATTTCGGATGCGAGGAACAATTGTAAACCACATCCGGACTAGTACGGGTAAAACCCTAGATCTAAGATATGCAATAAAATCGGGAAAATTAACCGCAGACAAACTCGAACGAGAAGGACGGAGGCCCGAGTTTGAACTGCACATACCCTAGCTCGGTGGTGTGCAACAGCTACCGCGGTGCGGGGAAGAAGATGGCCCACGACAGCAAAGAAAGACTCTGGTGACCTCTTTCCGATAGTTAAGCAGCAAAGGGGTCATCAGCGTTGAGCTCAAGGAGTGGTGCTGCGGCGAGGGTTTCAGAGGATACAGTGGCAAGGAGAAAGGAAGTGAACGAGGAAGAGGAGGCGGTGCAGTTTTTATATGCGGAAGGAAATAACCGCACGCTGTGAATCCAACGAACAACCTCTATTCATAGACTATTGCGATTCAATGGACAAGATTGGATGGTTGTTGACGGATGATACGTCTCTAACGTATCTATAATTTTTTATTGTTCCATGCTATTATAGTACCCGTTTTGGATGTTTATGGGCTTTACTTTACACCTTTATATCATTTTTGGGACTAACCTACTAACCGGAGGCCCAGCCCAAATTGCTGTTTTTTTGCCTATTTCAGTGTTTCGAAGAAAAGGAATATCAAACGGAGTCCAAACGAAATGAAACGTTCGGGAGAGATCTTTTTGGAACAAACACAATCCAGGAGACTTGGAGTGGACGTCAAGAAGCAACCGAGGCGGCCACGAGGCAGGAGGGCGCGCCCTAGGGGGGTGGACGCACCCCCACCCTCGTGGGCCCCTCGTGGCTCCCCTGACCGACTTCCTTCGCCTATATATATTCACGTAGCCCAAAAACATCCAGGAGCACCACGAAAACCTATTTCCACCGCCGCAACCTTCTGTACCCGTGAGATCCCATCTTGGAGCCTTTTCCGGTGCTCCGCCGGAGGGGGAATCGATCACGGAGGGCTTCTACATCATCGCCAAGGCCTCTCCGATGAGTTGTGAGTAGTTTACCGCAGACCTTCGGGTCCATAGTTATTAGCTAGATGGCTTCTTCTCTCTCTTTGATTCTCAATACAAAGTTCTCCTCGATCTTCTTAGAGATCTATTCGATGTAACTCTTTTTGCGGTGTGTTTGTCAAGATCCGATGAATTGTAGGTTTATGATCAAGTTTATCTATGAGAAATATTTGAATCTCCTCTGAATTCTTTTATGTGTGATTAAGTTATCTTTGCAAGTCTCTTCAATTATCAGTTTGGTTTGGCCTACTAGATTGATCTTTCTTGCAATAGGAGAAGTGCTTAGCTTGGGTTCAATCTTGCTGTGTCCTTTCCCAGTGACAACAGGGGCAGCAAGGCACGTATTGTATTGTTGCCATCGAGGATAAAAAGATGGGGTTTATATCATATTGCATGAGTTTATCCCTCTACATCATGTCATCTTTCTTAAAGCGTTACTCTGTTCTTTATGAACTTAATACTCTAGATGCATGCTGGATAGTGGTCGACGTGTGGAGTAATAGTAGTAGATGCAGGCAGGAGTCGGTCTACTTGTCGCGGACGTGATGCCTATATACATGATCATGCCTAGATATTCTCATAACTATGCACTTTTCTATCAATTGCTCGACAGTAATTTGTTCACCCACCGTAATACTTATGCTATCTTGAGAGAAGCCACTAGTGAAACCTATGGCCCTCGGGTCTACTTTCTATCATATAAGTTTCCAATCTACTTTATTTTGCAATCTTTACTTTCCAATCTATATCATAAAAATACCAAAAATATTATCTTATCTTATTATCTCTATCAGACCTCACTTTCGCAAGTGGTTGTGAAGGGATTGACAACCCCTTTATCACGTTATTGCGAGGTTCTTGTTTGTTTGTGTAGGTACGAGGGACTTGCGTGGAGCCTCCTACTGGATTGATACCTTGGTTCTCAAAAACTGAGGGAAATACTTACGCTACTTTGCTGCATCACCCTTTCCTCTTCTAGGGAAAACGAATGCAGTGTTCAAGAGGTAGCAATGGATTGCATGTGGAAACTGTCATAAAAGATCATGGTCCTGACTTCGGCGGGAAACCGCAAACTTTGGACAACTTTTGCCAAACAGATAAATGTTCGGACAAAATCTTAATCATGGTTGAGGACACCAGATAAAGTTTCATTCCAGATAAAATTGAGCATTTGTAACAGAACAACATAGACTGGAAGAGATAGAACAAAGGGGAACATGTTCCTAGGCATTTCACCTAGACAGAGAGACACAAACTCCCAAACAAATGGCTATGAGAGAAAACATTCAGATAGAGAAACACAAACACCCGAAGAAATTGTGGTGGCGTAGGTCACCGTATAAGAACTGTATGACCCCAAGCGTCGCACAATTATCGTGGCACCCGGTTAGTCTAGTTCTTCGTTAATGTATTCACTCTCAAAAAGAAAATTTCACTTTGTCGAAATTTTCAAACTCTTCGAGTGTTATACACCCATTCCTTCTAATATGTGGAAGTGTTAGCACGGGTGCCGAGTCCAGCTTACCGCACGTTTGCAAAGTCCAGGATATTTAGCTCACACCATAGTGCATAGAATCTTTTCTCATTGAGAGGATTGGTGAAAATATCAACGAGATTGTCTTCATTCTTGACATGATTGATGATAATATCCTCCCGAGCAACATGATCGCGAATGAATGGTGTCTGATGGCAATATGCTTGGTACGAGAATGCGGCACTGGATTATGTGCAATTTTGATGGCACTCTCATTGTAACAATATAGAGGGATATGCTTGACCTTGATGCCATAATCCTTCAGAGTCTGCTTCATCCACAATAACAGAGAGCAACAAGCGCCAGCAGCAATATATTCGGCCTTAGCCGTAGAAAGAGATACGCAATTCTGCTTCCTTAATTGTTGGGAAATGTAGCATGCAATTTCAAAAAAAATCCTATGCTCACGCAAGATCTATCTAAGAGATGCATAGCAACGAGAGAGGGAGAGTGTGTCCACGTACCCTCGTAGACCGAAAGCGGAAGCATTTGCTCAATACGGTTGATATAGTTGAACGTCTTCTCATTCCCACCGATCGAGTACCGAACGTATGGCACCTCCAAGTTCTGCACATGTTCAGTGCGATGACATCCCTTGAGCTCTTGATCCACCAGAGGGTCAAAGGAGTAGATGAGTTCCATTAGCACGACAGCGTGGTGATGGTGATGGTGATGTGATCCGTGCAGGGCTTCGCCTAAGCACCGCGAGAATATGACCGGAGGCGTAAACTATGGAGGGGGCGCCGCACACGGCTTGGAGCAATTGGTCTGTCTTCTAGGGGTGCCCCCCGTATATAAAGGAGGGAGGGAGAGGAGGCCGTCCCTAGGCGCGCCCCAAGTGGGAGGAGTCCCACTTGGGCTCCTAGTAGGATTCGCCCCCCTTCCTTTTATCAGAGGGGGAAAGGGGGAAGGAGAGGGAGTAGGAGAAGGAAAGTGGGGGGGGGGGCGCCCCCTCCCCTAGTCCTATTTGAAATCCTCCCTGGTGGGGGGCGCGCCACCCCTTTATGGGCTGGTGTGCCTCCCTCCTATGGCCCATATGGCCCATATCTTTCCCCGGGGGGTTCGGGTAACCCCTCCGGTACTCCGATATGTACCCGATTCATTCCGGAACTCTTCCTGTGTCCTAATACTACCTTCCAATATATTAATCTTTACCTCTCGACCAATCCAAGACTCCTTGTTATGTCCGTGATCTCATCCGGGACTCGGAACAACCTTCGGTCACCAAAACACATAACTCATATAATACATATCATCGTCGAACGTTAAGCGTGCGGACCCTACGGGTCCGAGAACTATGTAGACATGACCGAGACACCTCTCCGGTCAATAACCAATAGCGGAACCTTGATGCTCATATTGGTTCCCACATATTCTACGAAGATCTTTATCGGTCGAACCGCTATCGCAACATCCATTATTCCCTTTGTCATCGGTATGTTAGTTGCCCGAGATTCGATCATCGGTATCTTCATACCTATTTCAATCTCATTACCGGCAAGTCTCTTTACTCATTCTATAATGCATCATCCCGCAACTAACTCATTAGTCACATTGATTGCAAGGCTTCATATGATGTTCATTACCGAGAGGGCCCAAAGATACCTCTCCAATACTCGGAGGGACAAATCCTAGTCTCAATCTATGCTAACCCAACAAACACCTTCGAAGATACCTGTAGAGAATCTTTATAATCACCCAGTTATGTTTTGACGTTTGATAGCACACAAGGCATTCCTCCGGTGTCCGAGAGTTGCATAATCTCATAGTCGGAGGAATATGTATTTGACATGAAGAAAGCAGTAGCAATAAAACCGAGCGATCATTATGCTAAGCTAACGGATGGGTCTTGTCCATCACATAATTCTCCTAATGATGTGATCCCATTCATCAAATGACAACACATGTCCATGGCTAGGAAACTTAACCATCTTTGATCAACGAGCTAGTCAAGTAGAGGCATACGAGGGACACGGTGTTTTGTCTATGTATTCACACATGTATCAAGTTTCCGATTAATACAATTCTAGCATGAATAATAAACATTTATCATGAATAAGGAAATATAAAATAACAATTTTATTATTGCCTCTAGGGCATATTTCCTTCAGCCTCCCACTTGCACTAGAGCCAATAATCTAGATTACATTGTAATGAATCTAACACCCATGGAGTCTTGGTGTTGATCATGTTTTGCTTGTGGAAGAGGCTTAGTCAATGAGTCTGCCACATTCAGATCCATATGTATTTTGCAAATCTCTATGTCTCCCTCCTTGACCAAATCTCGGATGGAGTTGAAGCGTCTCTTGATATATTTGGTCTTTTTGTGAAATCTGGATTCCTTCGCCAAGGCTATTGCTCCAGTATTGTCACAAAAGATTTTCATTGGACCCGATGCACTAGGTATTACACCTAGATGGGATATGAACTCCTTCATCCAGACTCCTTCATTTGCTGCTTCTGAAGTAGCTATGTACTCCACTTCACATGTAGATCCCGTCGCGATGCTTTGCTTGGAACTGCACCAACTGACAGCTCCACAATTCAATAAAAATATGTATCCGGTTTGTGACTTAGAGTCATCGGGATCAGTGTCAAAGCTAGCGTCGATGTAACCACTTACGACAAGCTCTTTGTCACCTCCATAAACGAGAAACATATCCCTAGTCCTTTTCACGTACTTCAGGATGTTCTTGACCGATGTCCAGTGATCCACTCCTGGATTACTTTGGTACCTCCCTGCTAAACTTATAGCAAGGCACACATCAAGTCTGGTACACAACATAGCATACATGATAGAACCTATGGTTGAGGCATAGGGAATGACTTTCATTTTCTCTCTAGCTTCTGCAGTGGTCGGGCATCGATTCTGACTCAACTTCACACCTTGTAACACAGGCAAGAACCCTTTCTTTGACTAATCCATTTTGAACTTCTTCAAAACTTTATCAAGGTATGTGCTTTGTGAAAGTCCTATCAAGCTTCTTGATCTAGCTCTATAGATCTTGATGCCCAATATATAAGCAGCTTCAGCGAGGTCTTTCATTGAAAAACTTTTATTCAAGTATCCTTTTATTCTATTCAGAAATTATACATCATTTCCAATCAACAATATGTCATCTACATAAAATATTAGAAATGCTATAGAGCTCCCACTCACTTTGTTGTAAATATAGGCTTCTCCAAAAGTCACTATAAAACTATATGCTTTGATCACCTCATCAAAGTGTATATTCCAACTCCAAGATGCTTGCATCAGTCCATAAATGGATCGCTGGAGCTTGCACACTTTGTTAGCACCTTTAGGGTCGACAAAACCTTCTGGTTGCATCATATACGACTCTTCTTTAAGAAATCCATTAAGGAATGCAGTTTTGACATCCATATGCCAGATTTCATAATCATAAAATGCGGCAATTGCTAACATGATTCGAACAGACTTAAGAATCGCTACGGGTGAGAAAGTCTCATCATATTCAACTCCTGGAACTTGTCGAAAACCTTTTGTGAAAAGTCAAGCTTTATAGATAGTAACATTACCATCATTGCCAGTCTTCTTTTGAAGATCCATTTATTCTCTATGGGTCACCGATCATCGGGAAAATCCACCAAAGTCCACCCTTTGTTCTCATACATGGATCCTATCTCAGATTTCATGGCCTCAAGCCATTTATCAGAATCTAGGCTCATCATAGCTTCTTCATAGTTCGTAGGTTTGTCATGGTCAAGTAACATGACTTCCAGAACAGGATTACCGTACCACTCTGGTGTGGATCATGCTCTGGTTGACCTGAAGTTTCATGATCATTATCATTAGCTTCCTCTCCAGTTGGTGTAGGCATCATGGGAACAGATTTCTCAGATGAGCTACTTTCCAAATTGAGAGAAGGTACAATTACCTCATCAAGTTCTACTTTCCTCCCACTCACTTCTTTTGAGAGAAACTCCTTCTTTAGAAAGGTTCCATTCTTGGCAACAAAGATCTTGCCTTCAGATCTGTGGTAGAAGGTGTACCCAATTGTTTCCTTAGAGTATCCTATGAAGATGCACTTATCCGATTTGGTTTCGAGCTTATTAGGCTGAAGCCTTTTGACAGAAGCATCGCATCCCCAAACTTTAAGAAATGACATCTTAGGTTTGTTGCCAAACCACAGTTCATACGGTGTTGTCACATCGGATTTTGACGGTGCCCTGTTTAACGTGAATGCATATGTCTCTAATGCATAACCCCAAAATAATAGTGGTAAATCAATAAGAGACATCATAGATCGCACCATATCTAATAAGGTGCGGCTATGACATTCGGACACACCATTACGCTGTGGTGTTCCAGGTGGCGTGAGCTGTGAAACTATTCCACATTGTTTTAAATGAAGGCCAAACTCGTAACTCAAATATTCATGTCCACGATCAGATTGTAGAAACTTTATTTTCTTGTTACGATGATTCTCCAGTTCACCCTGACATTATTTGAACTTTTCAAGTGTTTCAGACTTGCGTTTCGTTAAGTAGATATACCCATATCTGCTCAAGTCATCTGTGAAGGTCAGAAAATAACGATACCTGCCACGAGCCTCAACACTCATCGGACCGCATACATCGGTATGTATTATTTCCAATCAATCATTAGCTCGTTCCATTGTTCCGGAGAATGTAGTTTTAGTCATCTTGCCCATAAGGCACGATTTGCAAGTATCAAATGATTCATAATCAAGTAATTCCAAAAGTCCATCTGCATGGAGTTTTTTCATGCGCTTTACACCGATATGACCCAAATGAGAATGCCACAAATAAGTTGCACTATCATTATCAACTTTGCATCTTTTGGCATCAGCATTATGAATATGTGTATCACCACGATCGAGATTCAACAGAAATAGACCACTCTTCAAGGGTGCATGATCATAAAAGATATTACTCATATAAATAGAACAACCATTATTCTCTGATTTAAATGAATAACCGTCTCGCACTAAACATGATCCAGATATAATGCTCATGCTCAACGCTGGCACGAAATAACAATTATTCAGGTCTAAAACTAATCCCGAAGGTAGATGTAGAGGTAGCGTGCCGACGGCGATCACATCGACCTTGAAACCATTCCCGACGCGCATCGTCACCTTGTCCTTAGCCAATCTTTGTTTAATCCATAGTCCCTGTTTCGAGTTAAAAATATGTGCAACCGAACCAGTATCAAATACCCATGCACTACTACGACAATTAGTAAGGTACACATCAATAACATGTATATCAAATATACCTTTGTTCACTTTGCCATCCTTCTTATCTGCCAAATACTTGGGGCAGTTCCGCTTCTAGTGACCAGTCCCTTTGCAGTAGAAGCACTCAGTTTCAAGCTTGGGTCCAACTTTGGGTTTCTTCCGAGAGTGACAATTTGCTTGCCTTATTTTTGAAGTTCCCCTTCTTTCCCTTGCCCTTCTTCTTGAAACTAGTGTTCTTATTAACCATCAACACTTGATGCTCCTTCTTGATTTCTTCCGCCGCAGCCTTTAGCATTTCGAAGAGCTCGGGAATAGTTTTTTCCATCCCTTGCATATTGTAGTTCATCATGAAGCCTTTGTAGCTTGGTGGCAGTGATTGAAGAACTCTGTCAATGACACAATCATCTGGAAGATTAACTCCCAGCTGAGTCAAGTGATTATGGTACCCAGACATTCTGAGTATGTGCTCACTAACAGAACTGTTATCCTCCATCTTGTAGCTATAGAACTTGTTGGAGACTTCATATCTCTCAACTCGGGCATTTGCTTGAAATATTAACTTCAACTCCTAGAACATCTTGTATGGTTTTTGGGTCCTGTTTCCCTCATTAACTGGACCAATCTTTCTCAATTCAATGAATTTAGTAGTAATGCTAACATTCTCAACTCCTGGAACATCTCATATGGTACATGACGTTCAAAACGTCTTCGAAGTCCCAATTCTAAGCCGTAAAGCATGGCACACTGAACTAACGAGTAATCATAAGATCGATCTTGCCATACATTCATAATGTCAGCTTCTGCTCCTACAGCAGGCCTTTCACCCAGCGGTGCATCAAGGACATAATTCTTCTATGTAGCAATGAGGATAATCATGAAATTACGGACCCAGTCAGTGTAGTTGCTACCATCATCTTTCAACTTATCTTTCTCCAGGAACGCATTAAAATTCAAGCCAACGGTAGCACGGGCCATTGATCTACAACATAGATATGCAAAAACTACCAGGACTAAGTTCATGATAAATTAAGTTCAATTTATCTTATTACTTAAGAACTCCCACTTAGAAAGACATCCCTCAAGTCATCTAAATGATACGTGATCCAAATCAACTAAACCATGTCCGATGATCACGTGAGATGGAGTAGTCATCAATGGTGAGCATCTCTATGTTGATCATATCCACTATATGATTCAGGTTCGACCTTTCAGTCCCCGGTGTTCCGAGGCCATGTCTGTACATGCTAGGCTCGTCTAGTTTAACCCGAGTATTCTGCATGTGCAAAACTGGCTTGCACCCGTTGTATTTGAACGTAGAGCTTATCACACCCAATCATCATGTGGTGTCTCAGCACGAAGAACTTTCGCAATGGTGCATACCCGGGGGAGAACACTTATACCTTAAAATTTAGTTAAGGGATCATCTTATAATGCTACCGTTGTACTAAGAAAAATAAGATGCAAAAAGATAAACATCACATGCAATCAAAATATGTGACATGATATGGCCTTCATCATCTTGTGCTTTTGATCTCCATCACCAAAGCTATGTCATGATCTCCATCGTCACCGGCTTCACACCTTGATCTTCATCGTAGCATCGTGGTCGTCTCACCAACTATTGCTTCTACGACTATCGCTACTGCTTAGTGATAAAGTAAAGCAATTACATGGCGTTTGTATTTCATACAATAAAGCAATGACCATAGACTACAGGAATTAGGATCTTTGCCGTCAGCCATGGCTGACAGCAAAGGCATGCCTGGCGAACGGCAAAGGCCTTTTACCATCTGCTAGCAGAAGGCAAAATTTCCAGCTGAACAGGCTACGGCAAAGTCTTCTTTGCCGTCAGCTGGCGGACCACAAAGATGCACATGTCTTTGTCGTCCACCAGCAGACGACAAAGAGCCTAGACGGCACACATGTCAGCTTAGCTCTGTTAAGGAGTTAACGGCGTGCTTTGCCGTCCCTGGCGGACGGTAAAGATCTTTGCATATTTGTCGTCCGCCAGCGGGTGACATGGCGTGCCACATGGCAACAGCTGGGGGGCTGGCCTATTTGGTTGCTTTCTCGTCAGTTGGAGGATGACAAAGATGCAATGGTCTTTGCCGTCTTCCAGTAGACGGCAAAGCATCCAAATAGCTAGCCTATTGCCCCCATGTTGCACAGGTAGATGGCACGTGGCATATTTGCCGTCTGCTGGCTGATGGCAAAGCTCTTTGTCGTCTGCCAGCAGACAACAAAGATCCTGTATAGCCCCTGTTTTTTCTGTTTTTTCTTAAATTCATTCAATTTCACAGAATTTCACACACACACACATACACACACACACACACACACACACACATATATATATATATATATATATGAAAATACTTTCGACAAGCATACCAACACATATACATACCAAATCATATGCCTGCCATATGGATATGATCATCCAACACATATACATAGCAAATCAAAAGTCCATATGCAACATACAAAGCTAGCCAACATATCCAACAACAAGCATACAATGGTTTTATCCATCCATACATATATAGGTAACAAGTTTCAGATTCTTCATCCTACAAAATCAAAACAAGAAGGAAGCATAAAGAGAAGACTAGACTCCATCAACGCAAGCTTCCTCATCTAAAGCAAATCTGCAAATTGGGAAAGAAGAAGGTTAGAAGAAGAAGAAGAAGACTAGCTAGAAGAAGAAGAAGAAGACTACCTAGAAGAAGAAGAAGAAGAAGAAGACTAGCTAGCTAGAAGAAGAAGAAGAAGAAGAAGAAGAAGAAGATTTTTTCTTCTCTTTCTTTTTCTCCTCTCCTCTTTTTTATCTTCTTCTTCTAACTAAGGTAGGTAAAAATTCCATTTTGTTGCTAAGTTAGGTAAATACTTCATTTTGGAGCTTACTAAGGTTATTATGTCATTTTCGAGGAAAGTAAGGTAAGTCTATATCATTTTGGAGGTAACAAAGACTATCATGCCATTTTTGACCTAAGTATGCTAAGTATGTCATAAATGAACTGAAGAAGCTAAGTATAGCTCTTTTTTTTGTCTAACTTAGGTAATTATGCCATTTAGGAGGAAAGTAAGCTAAGTATGCATTTGTTAAGCAACACTAGAGAAAACTTACCCTCATCACAACAAATGCAATGAAGATCGCAACTAAGGTAACAATTGATCCAACGACATAATGATACCAAGCCTCATTATCAATGGCATATTCTTTAATCTTCTTAATCTTCAAGTGCATTGCATCCATCTTCAAGCGCATTGCATTCATCTTCATCTTGTGATCATCGACGACATCGGCAACATACAACTCCAATTTCATCTTCTCTTCTTCAATTCTTTTAAATTTTGCTTTCAAATACTCATTTTGTTTTTCAACTAAATTGAACTTCTCGACAAGAGGGTCAGTTGCAAATTCTGGTTCACATACCTCCAAGATTAAAATATCTCTATGTCAACTTGATGGCCATAATTGTCATAAATGCGAAATGCAACAAATAGTCATAAAAGAGGATTTAGCACATCTGAATCGTAAAGCGAGTGAGGGCCAACGGGGACGGATATCAAGACCATGATACTATGTATAACAAACAATCATACAAAGTAAGAAAATTATACAAGTAACTATATAAATCATACAATCATACAAATAACTACATAAATCAAGTACAAAAAAATTGAATACCTAATAATAATCTGGATTTTCGGGTTCAATAAATGCATAATCATCATCACTATCTGTAATGACGTGCTCATCATCATCATTAATAAATGTATCATCATGTTTAAGGCCACCTCTACGTAATCGATCAAGCATTGACAAGTCATCCGCAACAGTAACCTCTTCTAGTTCAGGCTCTTCTTGTTCCGACTGAGGGGTGAAGTCGGGTTCACTGTCACTGTCTACTTCAATGTTCTGGGGTAAAGTAGAGTTGTTCTTGATTTTTTTTGGAAAGACATGTTTCTTGGAAGAATTCTCCTTCATATGTGTCGGGGTTAATGAGAGGTTCATAATCCTCGTCATTGGGGGGAGGTGGTCTAACACGTGCCGGCACTTCATAAATGACATCCCAACCATTGAGATTAGGATCACTTTGACATGCCCACGGTAGATAGAAAACTTGGGTTGCCTGTTGAGCCATAATATAGACATCGGGAACATCCAAATGGGTGTTTTTTTATATTTCCACTAGCCCTATATGTTCATGAGTCCTTCTAGTCTCCTTCGGCTGGAACCAATAACATTTGAAGACTATGACGTTTGGTGAGTTTGCACCATAGAATTGAAGTTCATAAATTGCTTCAACTCTTCCATAATACTCGGTATCTCCTTCGCCGATAGCAGAGACACAACAATTTGTAGACTTTTGGTCGGCCATAGATAACTCTTTGCCATAGGTATGAAAGCGATACCCGTTGATGTTGTATTTGTCAAATGAACGGACCTTAAAGTCAAAACCATTAGCGACTTGTCTCAATTCGGCGTCCATAAACTCTGAATTACCCTACAAGTTTAATACGAAAGGGATTGTTGCATTAGCCACAAATTAGACGAAGAAATGAAATGGCATAATGGAAATTACTGTTTGTTTGAACCAAGAGATGAAACTGGGATAGCCACCTCCATGCTTTGCCAGAAGCTCATACTCTTCGACGGAATCCTTTTTGATCACCGCTCCATACAAGAATTTGGCGATGTATCGACTGTATCAAATTTATCTTGGAATAAGAGCAGTTCAAAGGAATTAGAAGTTGCAAAACAATGTACCGAGAACTTACTCGATGTACGGCCGCACTTCTGTTAGGTTGTTGAAGATATAAAATGAAATGGTCTGCCATTCTTCAAAATCCAACGTTAAGGAATTAGAAGCACCGGCTGGTGCCAGATCCCCTTTGAATTGGCTGAGGTTGGATCGACCCTTTTTAGGGTCGCCAGCATTGTACCGAGGCTTCGGATGATGCAGATGATGATTTTTTGGCTTTTAGTGTGCTGTCATAAAGTTTGCCTCCTCCTTAGTAATGAATGCCTCGACCATTGATGCTTCAATTCTATGTTTATTTTTACATTTTGCTTGAAGCGTCTTCTGCATCCTCTTAGTTGTGTAGCACCAACGACTGCTGTGGGACGTCGGACGCCGGACGCCGGACGTCGGTGTCACTTGTGGGACGTGGATATAGTGTTCGACACTAACGACCACATGTATGTCGCACCAACAATACTTGCTATTTAGGGTTACATCGACACCGAGGAACCCCCTAACCCGCTCATCCCCGGGTGCGCTGTCAGGACCCCGACTCAATGCCACATCGATCTAGCATGTAACACCTCATATCACTTTGCGGCCTCACGCACGGTATTCCCACGGGTGTCGCCTTACCATGCCCGGGACCGTTTGCGCCTTTTGGCACACGTATATGATAGTGTCGCTAGCATCCATATGACAGAGAGCCCAGGATGACATGGCTAGTCGTGAACCCAAAGTGGCACTAACTTACAGGGACAGGCATACATGACCCAGCATCGAACGTGTTGGTCATCAGCGAGTGAATCCGTGCTGTAGCAACTGGGCTAACAAGACTTCGGTAACCCGGGCTGTAGCGGACTAACAGGACTCCGGTATTCATCGCGTGACATTTCCTCGAAGGGATAGACACGGGAACGAAGAAGGACACATGCCGGCCAGCCTAAGTGTTCCGGAGCAGTAGCACGCTACCATGGCTCAGTGGAAGCACTAGGGGACATTTCCCGGTAAGAGAGGCTACTAAGGATAAACAACTAGATAGTCAGATCCCACACATAGCAATACACATTACACGTACGCATAACATGCAAGTATGTGTTGTACAACATGGCATCACAGCATAACTTAACAACTCATATAGATAAAGGCTCAGAAGAGCCATCATAGCATTTATTACAAACAAGGGTCACATGACCCAACATTCAGAGCAATCAAGCAACAAGCGGAAGCATTACATGTCTGAGTACAGACATCTATAAATGGAAAAGGCTGAAGAGCCTGACTATCTACAACATCCGATCAAGATCGTAGCTGAGGTACAAACTACTCGTCGAAGTCCACGAGAACACTATTAAGACCGAAGTCTCCGCTGCCAAAGCATAAATAAAGTAACATGAGTACAAAGGTACTCAGCAAGACTTACATCAGATCCTATCATACATGCATGTGTATCAAGAAGGTAATGTGGGGTTTAGTTGCAGCAAGCCAGCTTTGACTCAGTGGCTATCCTATTCTACGACTACCAGAAACTCTTGAGGTGATATGGCGCACACGAGTCCACTAATCACCACACAATACACTACTATGGATTCATCCCCGTCTCCCTACGAGAAGGTCTTCCATAGCACTCACACTTGTCTTGAGCATTTTATAGTATCCACTTCAAGTTGTCTATGTACCATGTAAGCATCCAACAAGTCCATAACCGCGGACCCGGCTATTCGAATAGATCATGTTAACCCTGCAGGGGTGTACTTCTTCACACACGCTCTCGCCACTTACCGCCATGTACACGTCATGTATCTCGGCAACCTTCAAGCGGAAGCCTGGCGAGGGTGTCGGCCACGACCTGACTAACCACACAAGACTCTAGTCCAGGTTTATCGCCTATTCGGGTTCCATCCGCAAGGAGATCCGGCCGGGGTGTCGCTCACGGCCCCAAACGATGTGAGCAGGGTTCCCGAGCCCACCATCCGGGTGCCACTCGGTACACCGGGCCACGTGTGCCTAGTCTGTCCCAAGCCCACCCTGCCGGGTGCCACTTGGTAGAAAAATAGCACTACCTACAAACACCAGAAACTAGTTGCGACTCCTGGACAGAGATCAAGTTGGCTAATAAGTCGAGAGGGGCACTTAAGCATTCCAATGTGTGGTAGTAGCTAGTCATTGGACGACATACATAGAACTCAGTGCTTGAGGACGGTTCCAGTGAGACAACCCACCATGTACTCCTACATGGCCTCTCACCGCTACCTTTACCAAATCGTGTTCACACACTTCACTCTGAGCATCAGAACATATCGTAACACTCCAATTCATTCCCAATGAATCAGACCTGACACAACTCTAAGCAATAGCAGTCATAGCATGGTAGGAACACAACATGGCTCAATCAACTCCTACACATGCTAGTGGGTTTCAACTATTTACTGTGGCAATGACAGGTCATGCAGAGGAATGGGTTCAACTACCGCAGCACAAAGTAGCAGATGAATCGTTGTTGTCCTAATGCAATAACTGAGAGCAGGAGTGAGAGAGTAGGATTGTATCGGAATGAACAAGGGGGTTTGCTTGCCTGGTAAATCAACAAGGGAGGCACTGCTTCATAGACAGGTACTCTAGAACAGACTCCGGAGCAGGACCTATCGAGAAGGAACGGTGCCAACAATCAAAACACAAGCATATGCAACACAATGATGCATGAACATGGCATGAAGATGTGATGCTGATTGTGCTAATGCAGCTAGCATTATATTTGGATGAAGTCCATTTGAACCAAAGGTTCAAATGCATCTCCAAAATAAGCTCTTTATATAAGCCATTATAGTGTTTCACTTATACAACATGTATAAGTTGGTTTGTCATGCATGAAATTATTTCAATCTGAGCTACGGTTGAATTTCTATGAATTTTTGAAGTTTAAATTATTTTCTGGAATTTCCTGAATTAAAATAATTCCAGAAAATAAATAATTGCGCCAGCATTGAGTAAGCATGACGTCAGCAAGTCAACTGCGGCTGACTGGGTCAAACCTGACGTGTGGGGTCCACACGTCAGTGTCATAGTTAGTTAACAGGGGGTTATTTGCTTAATTAAAGGATTAGGGGGGGTCGGGGCCCACTGGTCAGTGTTAGTGGCTAATTAGGTTTAGTTAATATTTAACTAAAATTAGCAGGGCCTGGCCCCACTAGTCAGCGACCCTGGGGGGTCAAACCCCAGGTCAAACAAGTCAAACCCGCCGGCGGTTAGTCGCCGGCGAGATCCGCGGCGTACTTGTGCCCCGGGTTTCTTCTGTGGTGCTCCAAATGACGCGCGGCTAGGTGCGTTGGAGAGCCAGCTCGATGGCGCGTCGGCCGGTGGCCGTGGCTGGGCCTGGGATGGCCGGAGTCGGTGGCGGCGAGCTCGGTTGCGGCCGCCGGAGTTCGGTCGTGCACGAGAGAGCGTTTGGAGCTTGAAGACGAGCGAAGCAAAGCGCTAGGGATGCTCTACGGGGCCTTATGAGCTTGTTGGACTCACCGGGGTGACCAAATGGTCACCGGAGCTGCGTCGATGGCGGCGAAGGTTCGGCCATGGTGGAGACGACAGCTAGAGGGCGAGCGCGACCAGGGGAGAGAGGGGAACGGTGGCGGAGCTCACCGCGGTTGCAGCGGGCGTCGAAGCGGGCTCGGGGACGCACTGGAGACGGCGAATCGGAGTCGGCGGTCGGTGGCGTCCGAGGAGGAAGACGATGGCGATGGCGGCTCCACATGGCGTCCGGCGTCTTGTGGCTTGACGGAGGAGACGAGGAAGTCGTGGCGGAGCTTCTGCGCGTGTCGGAGAGGCGAGGGGGAGGCTGTGGCTACGGCTACGGTGGACGGCGGCGATGAGCTCCGCTCGGCTGTGCGTGAGAGAGAGTGCAGAGGAGGGGGGAAGGAATGAGAGAGAGAGAGAGGGTACGGGGGGGCGTGGCGACGTCCGGGGCGTTCCAGGGCGACGAGGAGGGCGCCAGGCAGGCAGAGAGGGAGGTGGCGTGGCGCGGCGGAGCGCGCGCGCGTCGGGCACGCTCCCATCCCCTTGTCGAGGACGAAGACGACAGAGGAGGGGCCAGTGGGCTGGGCCGGCGCTGGCTGCTGCTGGGCTGCACAGGGAGGAGGCCCAGGTAAGTATCCTTTTTTTATTACTGTTTTCTATTTTTCTGACATATGTTTTGATTTAGTAATAATACCAAATCAATTTATTTCCTTATGCCCATTTTTGCAGGAGCTAACTATATTATTCCAGAGCTCCTTAACAAGTGGCATAATTTTTTGAACATATATTAATATATATAACTAATATATATCCAATGCAAATATTTATGCATTAATTCCAAATGCCCAAAATAAATACTTATGAGCTCTTAAAAATATTGGTTTGATTTTTATCTCTGTCCAATAATTTCAGAGAGCAAGATGAGCATTTTCTTGGACCCTTTTGGAGAAATTTTTATTTGGGTCACTTCAAAAATGATTCTTGGGTTTCACAAATCCTCATTTCAAAATTAAATGGAATTTAAACATGATGCACAAATGACTAGCTAGCCTTGAGCATACCAGAACTAGGGATGTGACAACTCGCCCCCAGTTGAAAGAATCTCGTCCCGAGATTCAGGGGTCGACGAAAAAAAAACGGGGTACTCCAGTCGAAGACGATCTTCTCGCTCCCACGTAGCTTCTCTCTCGGAATGATGAGACCACTGAACTTTGAGAAACTTGATGTTCTGATGTCGAGTGACACGCTCTGCTTGATCAAGAATGCGAACCGGGTACTCTCGGTATGTGAGGTTATCTTGGAGATCAAGCGTTTCGTGGTCCACTCCGCGGATGGGATCCGAGAAGCAACGCCTGAGTTGAGAGACGTGGAAGACATCATGAACTCGAGAAAGGTGTGGGGGTAGTTCCAACTAGTAGGCAACCTCTCATCGTTTAGCGAGAATGCGAAAGGGACCAATGTAACGAGGAGCCAACTTGCCCTTGATACCGAAACGATGGGTACCCTTCAAGGGAGTAACCCGAAGGTAAGCTTTTTCGCCAACTTCATAAGTCATATCCTTATGATGACGATCATACTGACTCTTTTGACGAGACTGGGCTGTTTTCAAGTTCTCACGAATGATGCGAACTTGCTCTTCTGCCTCCTGGATCATGTCCGGTCCAAAGGATTGTCTTTCACCGGTTTCTGACCAGTTCAAAGGTGTTCGACATCTTCGTCCATAGAGAACCTCAAAAGGAGCTTTCTTGAGGCTGGATTGATAGCTATTGTTATAAGCAAACTTGGCAAAAGGAAGACATTTCTCCCAATCCATACCGAATGAGATAACGCAAGCTCTAAGCATGTCTTCGAGAATTTGGTTGACCCGTTCCACCTGACCACTCGACTGAGGGTGGAAAGCGGTACTGAAGGAAAGATGGGTTCCCATGGCAGTTTGGAAACTCTCCCAAAAATGAGAAGTGAAAAGACTGCCACGGTCTGAATTGATCTCTAGTGGAACACCATGAAGTGACACTATTCGAGAAATGTATAAGTCAGCAAGCTGACTAGAAGTGATGCTCTCTCGAACAGGAAGGAAGTGAGCCACTTTGGAAAGACGATCAACGACTACGAAGATAGCGTTATTCCCTCTCTTTGTCCTGGGAAAGCCGGTGATGAAGTCCATACCAACTTTATCCCATTTCCATTCAGGAATAGCTAAAGGCTGAAGGGTGCCAGCAGGTCTTTGATGCTCTGCCTTAACGCGACAACAAACGTCACATTTAGCAATGAACTCAGCGATTTCTCTCTTCATCCTAGTCCACCAGAACCTCTGGCGTAGATCCTGATACATCTTAGTACTACCGGGATGAATCATGAGAGGAGATTCATGCGCCTCCTTAAGAATCAATTGTCGAAGATGTTGACTCTTGGGAACCACCAAGCGATTCACAAAGAAGACAACACCTCGATCATCCATAGAGAAACATCCACCAACTCCCTTCTTAATGTTTCTCTTAATGCGGATAACACCCCTATCAAACTTCTGGTCAGAGATGATCTGATCCTCAAGGGTAGGTTTCGCCAACAAGGTAGAAAGGAATCCATGAGGAGCCATGTGAAGGTTAAGCTTACAGAATTCCTCATGGAGAAGTGGTTGGCCTTGCTGCAACATGAGATTGTTGCAATAGGATTTACGGCTTAGAGCATCAGCCATGACATTGGCTTTGCCTGGGGTGTAGGTAATCCCTATATCATAATCTGTGATCAACTCCAACCAACGTCTTTGCCTAAGGTTCAAATCTGGTTGGGTGAAGATATACTTGAGACTCTGGTGATCGGTGTAGATCTCGCAACGTTTACCAAGGAGGTAATGTCGCCAGGTCTTGAGTACATAGACTACGGCTGCAAGCTCTAGATCATGTGTAGGATAATTATCCTCATGTGGATGCAACTGTCGAGATGCATAGGCAATCACATGACGATCCTGCATAAGAATGCAACCTAGTCCCTGTCGTGAGGCGTCACAATAGATAACAAAGTCCTTTGTGAAATCCGGTGGCACAAGTACGGGAGCAGAAGTCAGGCGTCTTTTCAGTTCCTGAAAACTGTACTCACACTGTGGGGACCACTCGAACTTTTTATCTTTCTTGAGAAGTTTCGTGAGGGGTTTGGCTACTTTGGAGAAATTTTCAACAAAGCGGCGACAATAGCTGGCTAGACCAAGGAAACTCCTAACTTGTTTAACGGTCTCAGGTGGAGTCCAATCGAGAATGGCTTTAACTCTCTTGGGGTTGACAGCAATGCCCTTACCAGAGATTACGTGGCCTAGGTAGGTCACTTCTGGCAACCAAAATTCACACTTGGAGAACTTGGCATAAAGGCGGTGCTCTCTGAGTTTTTCTAATACAAGTCTAAGATGTTCGGCATGCTCTTCTTCGTTCTTCGAGTAAATAAGAATATCATCGAGGTAAACCACGACGAACTTATCTAAGTACTCCATGAAGATCGAGTTCATCAAGCGGGAGAATGTAGCTGGAGCGTTGGTTAGACCGAAGGACATGACGGTGTACTCGTACTGGCCATAACGAGTGACAAAAGCTGTCTTGGGAATGTCCCCGTTTCTGATCTTAATTTGGTGGTAGCCTAACCTTAAATCCATCTTGGAAAAGACGGAGGATCCAGCGAGCTGATCATACAGATCGTTGATCCTGGGGAGCGGATATTTGTTCTTTATCGTGACCAAATTAACGGGACGATAATCTACAACCATCCGGTCCTTACCATCCTTCTTCTTGACGAAGAGGACGGGGCAAGCCCAAGGAGAAGAACTAGGACGGATGAAACCTTTTTGCAAGGACTCATCAAGTTGTTTCTTAAGCTCGGCTAGTTCTAAGGGTGCCATCTTGTAGGGTCTCCTAGAGATTGGAGCTGTTCCTGGGATAAGATCTATGACGAACTCTACATCTCTGTCAGGTGGAACACCTGGCAGTTCCTCTGGAAAGACATCCGGAAAGTCACGGACTACCGGGATATCTTCAAGGTCTGGAAGAGGGCTGGCATTAAGAGAATAGAGCTGACGCTTTGCAACTCTAGTGGAGACAGTGACTATCTTGCCAGATGGGTGTGTAAGCTGAACAGATCTTGTGTAACAATCAATCTTGGCATGATGAGCTGTCATCCAGTCCATACCCAAGATGATATTAATATCTGAGGACTTGAGAGCTACAAGTGATGCAAGGAATACAAGTCTGTCAACAAGGATTTCATTTCCATGGCTAATTCTGGTGGTCTGCCATCTAGACCCTGGGGTTTGGATTTCAAGCGGAGTTGGCATATCACAAAATGACATGTCGTGCAAACGAGCATAGCCTTCAGAAATGAAGGAGTGAGATGCTCCAGTATCGAACAAAACCGATGCTGGATGACAATTGACAAGGAGTGTACCAAGAACGACATCTGGATCATCATGAGCATCTTTAGCTGAGACGTGATGCACACGTCCACGTTCAGTGCGAGCTGGCTTGGCACTGATCGTCTTGCTCGATGGCTTAACACAGCCAACATACTTCTCGGGCTGGGGTGGAGCATAACTAGTTTGAGAACAGTCACGTGCATAGTGTCCTGGCTTCCCGCATGTGAAGCAAGTCCCTGAGGTTGAACGTGGACCCGCACTGACAAGCGGTCTACCAGTAGGCCTGGGTGGGACATACCACTGAGCTGGGGGAGGCACCACATGGGATGGCCTCGGTGTATAACCGGAAGGAAGAGCGGAGTTTGGAACCCAAATCCGGCGCTTTTGAGAACTTGAACCGGAAGAAGATCCCAAATCACGGGTGTGCTTACGAGACTCCTCGTAAGTGAGCTGAGCTGTCTCTGCATTGATGGCCTTGTTCACAAGGGCTTGGAATGTGTCACAATGATGCAGGTGGAGATCGCGACACAACTTGGGGTTGAGACCCTTCCGGAACCTAGCCTGCTTCTTGGCGTCCGTGGACACTTCTTCTGTGGCATAGAGAGCGAGGTTCTCAAACTCTCTACTATAAGCATCAACAGCCATCTTACTCTGGGTGAAACTACAGAACTCTTCTCTCTTGCGATCGATGAGGGCTTCAGGAATGTGATGCTCGCGAAAAGCCTCAGTGAAATCTCTCCAGGTAGGAATCTGGCCAGCTGGAAGCATAGCCTCATAGTTCTGCCACCAGAGACTAGAAGGACCTTCCAGGTGGTATGTGGCAAAGGTGACCTTGTCATCTTCAGCTACGCTCGCGGAACGCAGCTTATGAGTGATGCTACGGAGCCAGTCATCTGCATCGAGTGGCTCGATGGAATGATGAAAGGTAGGTGGGTGCAAGCGAATGAAGTCATGAATGGTCGAAGACTTATTGGACCGATGTGTGGTGTTCTCCTCGATACATGCCAACAAACGGTTAGACTCACGCTTGTTCCTCTCCATTTCTAACATGAACTGTGTCAACGAAGGCGGGTTGGGAGGATCCTCATCCCTACCATCTCCATGGTTCTGGCTACGAACAATAGAACTTGATGACATCCTGAGAAACGAAACTAGGGACGGAGTCAGCATCAACTATAGACTGTAGAATGTAGGACAAGGAATTAGTATCTCTCGAACTTCTCGGGCAATTTCGGTAGCATAACGGCAGTAAAATGCTCAGAATGAGACATCCTACTAAAAATGGGGTGGTAACATACTCAACATCATCGCCCAAGGTTCTGAGATCAAACTAAACAGGCTACACCAAAAATACTCGAAACTGGGGTATGACTCTGATCAACCAATCCTATGGGACTACGGAGTAGTAACACGTGATCCTGATAGACGGAAGAGAAAGCCTAGTTCCTTAACCCCGTAGAAAAGATAGGATGACTCAGATCAGAAGGCCATGAGGTATAAGGAGTAAAAAGAGCCTTACGTTCCAACCCACAATCAATTCCCTTACATAACTAAAGAATTTCTAGACTCAACATCGACCAGTTTGGCTTGGTAATCCTACAGGCAATCAGGCTCTAATACCAAGGCTGTCAGGACCCCGACTCAATGCCACATCTATCTAGCATGTAACACCTCATATCACTTTGCGGCCTCACGCACGGTATTCCCACGGGTGTCGCCTTACCATGCCCGGGACCGTTTGCACCTTTTGGCACACGTATATGATAGTGTCGCTAGCATCCATATGACAGAGAACCCGGGCTGACATGGCCAGTCGTGAACCCAAAGTGGCACTAACTTACAGGGACAGGCATACATGACCCAGCATCGAACGTGTCGGTCATCAGCGAGTGAATCCGGGCTGTAGCAACTTGGCTAACAAGATCCGGTAACCCAGGCTGTAGCGGACTAACAGGACTCCGGTATTCATCGCGTGACATTTCCTCGAAGGGACAGACACAGGAACGAAGAAGGACACATGCCGGCTAGCCTAAGTGTTCCGGAGCAATAGCACGCTACCATGGCTCAGTGGAAGCACTAGGAGACATTTCCCGGTAAGAAAGGCTACTAAGGATAAACAACTAGATAGTCAGATCCCACACATAGCAATACACATTACACGTACGCATAACATGCAAGTATGTGTCTTACAACATGGCATCACAGCATAACTCAACAACTCATATAGATAAAGACTCAGAAGAGCCATCATAGCATTTATTACAAACAGGGGTCACATGACCCAACATTCAGAGCAATCAAGCAACAAGCGGAAGCATTACATGTCTGAGTACAGACATCTATAAATGGAAAAGGCTGAAGAGCCTGACTATCTACAACATCCGATCAAGATCGTAGCTGAGGTACAAACTACTCGTCGAAGTCCACGAGAACACTATTAAGACCGAAGTCTCCGCTGCAAAAGCATAAATAAAGCAACATGAGTACAAAGGTACTCAGCAAGACTTACATCAGATCCTATCATACATGCATGTGTATCAAGAAGGTAATGTGGGGTTTAGTTGCAGCAAGCCAGCTTTGACTCAGTGGCTATCCTATTCTACGACTACCAGAAACTCTTGAGGTGATATGGCGCACACGAGTCCACTAATCACCACACAATACACTACTATGGATTCATCCCCGTCTCCCTACGAGAAGGCCATCCATAGCACTCACACTTGTCTTGAGCATTTTATAGTATCCACTTCAAGTTGTCTATGTACCATGTAAGCATCCAACAAGTCCATAACCGCGGACCCGGCTATTCGAATAGATCATGTTAACCCTGCAGGGGTGTACTTCTTCACACACGCTCTCGCCACTTACCGCCATGTACACGTCATGTATCTCGGCAACCTTCAAGCGGAAGCCTGGCGAGGGTGTCGGCCACGACCTGACTAACCACACAAGACTCTAGTCCAGGTTTATCGCCTATTCGGGTTCCATCCGCAAGGAGATCCGGCCGGGGTGTCGCTCACGGCCCCAAACGATGTGAGCAGGGTTCCCGAGCCCACCATCCGGGTGCCACTCGGTACACCGGGCCACGTGTGCCTAGTCTGTCCCAAGCCCACCCTGCCGGGTGCCACTTGGTAGAAAAATAGCACTACCTACAAACACCAGAAACTAGTTGCGACTCCTGGACAGAGATCAAGTTGGCTAATAAGTCGAGAGGGGCACTTAAGCATTCCAATGTGTGGTAGTAGCTAGTCATTGGACGACATACATAGAACTCAGTGCTTAAGGACGGTTCCAGTGAGACAACCCACCATGTACTCCTACATGGCCTCTCACCGCTACCTTTACCAAATCGTGTTCACACACTTCACTCTCAGCATCAGAACATATCGTAACACTCCAATTCATTCCCAATGAATCAGACCTGACACAACTCTAAGCAATAGCAGGCATAGCATGGTAGGAACACAACATGTCTCAATCAACTCCTACACATGCTAGTGGGTTTCAACTATTTACTGTGGCAATGACAGGTCATGCAGAGGAATGGGTTCAACTACCGCAGCACAAAGTAGCAGATGAATCGTTGTTGTCCTAATGCAATAACTGAGAGCAGGAGCAAGAGAGTAGGATTGTATCAGAATGAACAAGGGGGTTTGCTTGCCTGGTAAATCAACAAGGGAGGCACTGCTTCATAGACAGGTACTCTGGAACAGACTCCGGAGCAGGACCTATCGAGAAGTAACGGTGCCAACAATCAAAACACAAGCATATGCAACACAATGATGCATGAACATGGCATGAAGATGTGATGCTGATTGTGCTAATGCAGCTAGCATTATATTTGGATGAAGTCCATTTGAACCAAAGGTTCAAATGCATCTCCAAAATAAGCTCTTTATATAAGCCATTATAGTGTTTCACTTATACAACATGTATAAGTTGGTTTGTCATGCATGAAACTAGTACAGATGGAAAGGTTGCATTTTTCTGATAATTTTTCACATATAAATTATTTCAATCTGAGCTACGGTTGAATTTCTATGAATTTTTGAAGTTGAAATTATTTTCTGGAATTTCCTGAATTAAAATAATTCCAGAAAAGAAATAATTGCGTCAGCATTGAGTAAGCATGACATCAGCAAGTCAACTGCGGCTGACTGGGTCAAACCTGACGTGTGGGGTCCACACATCAGTGTCATAGTTAGTTAACAGGGGGTTATTTGCTTAATTAAAGGATTAGGGGGGGTCGGGGCCCACTGGTCAGTGTTAGTGGCTAATTAGGTTTAGTTAATATTTAACTAAAATTAGCAGGGCCTGGCCCCACTAGTCAGCAACCCTGGGGGGTCAAACCGCAGGTCAAACAAGTCAAACCCGCCGGCGGTTAGTCGCCGGCGAGATCCGCGGCGTACTTGTGCCCCGGGTTTCTTCTGTGGTGCTCCAAATGACGCGCGGCTAGGTGCGTTGGAGAGCCAGCTCGATGGCGCGTCGGCCGGTGGCCGTGGCTGGGCCTGGGATGGCTGGAGTCGGCGGCGGCGAGCTCGGTTGCGGCCGCCGGAGTTCAGTCGTGCACGAGAGCGCGTTTGGAGCTCGAAGACGAGTGAAGCAAAGCGCTAGGGATGCTCTACGGGGCCTTACGAGCTTGTTGGACTCGCTGGGGTGACCAAATGGTCATCGGAGCTACGTCGACGGTGAGCTCGGCGGCGGCGAAGGTTCGGCCATGGTGGAGACGACAGCTAGAGGGCGAGCGCGACCAGGGGAGAGAGGGGAATGGTGGCGGAGCTCACCGCGGTTGTAGCGGGCGTCGAAGCGGGCTCGGGGACGCACTGGAGACGGCGAATCGGAGTCGGCGGTCGGCGGCGTTCGAGGAGGAAGACGATGGCGACGGCGGCTCCACAGGGTGTCCGGCGTCTTGTGGCTTGACGGAGGAGACGAGGAAGTCGTGGCGGAGCTTCTGCGCGTGTCGGAGAGGCGAGGGGGAGGCTGTGGCTACGGCTACGGTGGACGGCGGCGATGAGCTCCGCTCGGCTGCGCGCGAGAGAGAGTGCAGAGGAGGGGGAAGGAACGAGAGAGAGTGAGAGGGTACGGGGGGGCGTGGCGACGTCCGGGGCGTTCCAGGGCGACGAGGAGGGCGCCATGCAGGCAGAGAGGGAGGTGGCGTGGCGCGGCGGAGCGCGCGTGCGTCGGGCACGCTCCCATCCCCCTGTCGAGGACGAAGACGACAGAGGAGGGGCCAGTGGGCTGGGCCGGCGCTGGCTGCTGCTGGGCTGCACAGGGAGGAGGCCCAGGTAAGTATCCTTTTTTTTATTACTGTTTTCTATTTTTCTGACATATGTTTTGATTTAGTAATAATACCAAATCAATTTATTTCCTTATGCCCATTTTTGCAGGAGCTAACTATATTATTCCAGAGCTCCTTAACAAGTGGCATAATTTTTTGAACATATATTAATATATATAACTAATATATATCCAATGCAAATATTTATGCATTAATTCCAAATGCCCAAAATAAATACTTATGAGCTCTTAAAAATATTGGTTTGATTTTTATCTCTGTCCAATAATTTCAGAGAGCAAGATGAGCATTTTCTTGGACCCTTTTGGAGAAATTTTTATTTGGGTCACTTTAAAAATGATTCTGAGGGTTTCACAAATCCTCATTTCAAAATTAAATGGAATTTAAACATGATGCACAAATGACTAGCTAGCCTTGAGCATACCAGAACTAGGGATGTGACACGCGCCCTCTGGTATGGGCGACGACATCGAGACCGGCGGGACCCACTAGATCCACCATCTATCCCCTCCGCGACCAGCGATCCACGACCGGCGACCCCTCGACCCCTCGGCTTCTTCTTCTTCCTCTTCTTCTTCTTCTTCCTCTCTTTTACTTCTTTTTATTCATCTTTAAACTAAATGTAACCTAAACTAAACTATAAACTAAATGTAACCTAAAATAAACTAAATTAACCTAAACTAACCTAAAGTAAACTAAACTAACCTAGACTAAACAAACATGAACTAAATATAAAAAATAGAGAAAAAACAAAACAGCTCACCACGAGGAGGGGCGGGGAGTGGCGGGGTGGGGCGAGGCAGGATGGGGCGACCAGGCGGGGCGTTCGGCAAAGGGGGTGGTGCAGGGCGGTGGTGGCTCGGGCACGGGGACGGGGCAGGGCGGCGGGCGACGGGGGTGGCG